>NC_092087.1:101638896-101848529 GCF_045679555.1 Salvelinus alpinus
ACAGTATATGAGAGTAGATCTAAGCTAGTGTTATACAGTATAAGCCTGAGTAGAACTACCTAGCTTTATACAGTATAAGCCTGAGTAGAACTAGCTAACTTTATACAGTATAAGCCTGAGTAGAACTAGCTAGCTTTATACAGTATAAGAGAGTAGATCTAGCTAGCTTTATACAGTATAAGAGAGTAGATCTAGCTAGATTTATACAGTATATGAGAGTAGATCTAGCTAGCTTTATACAGTATAAGCCTGAGTAGAACTAGCTAGCTTTATACAGTATAAGTCTGAGTAGATCTAGCTCTCTCTCTCCAGACATACTCAAACCTAGGAGAGGCCCTCATATATATAAAAGACACACCCCTCCTATTGCTTCTGCTATTCCCCCGTTTTCTGCAACATGGCCTGGCCAAAGATACGTATAACTAACTCCCCAATTAGTAGAGGAGGGAGAGAGAGAGAGTCTGAGTCTGACTTTGATGTCTGTTTAAATGTTGTGACATTCAAGTTTGTTATGTTTAATACAGCTGGACTAAGATTAAAACCTAGTCTCGCTCCCCAATTAATTTGGAAATATTGATTAAAGTTGGACAAAGACTGCAACCTAGTCTCGCTCCCCAATTAATTTGTATATATTGATTAAAGTTGGACAAAGACTGCAACCTAGTCCGCTCCCAAATTAATTTGTATATATTGGTACATTAAACTTTAGAAACACTCAACCTAATCTTCAGAAATTAATTTGTAAATTTTGAGAGAGCTCTGCCTCAGAGATTAACCTTGGCCTGCTTCCCAATTAATTTGGTATAAATTGATTAAAGCTTGACAAAGATCAACCTAGTCCTCTCCCCAACTCATTTGTGAAATTTTGAAGCAACAAACTGTTATGAACTGTTAACCTCCCTATTAATTTGTATAGATTGATTAAGCTTGGACAAAGATGGAACCCCAGCCCGCTCCCCAATCCATTTGTAAGGGATATTCATTAAACGGACAAACACCTAACCCTTGCCCAATCAATTTGTATACATCCATTAGAGTTCTTGGACTCAGATCTAACCTTCTCTCTGTCCTGAGAGACATACCACTGCTCTTGGTTGTGGAAGACATGGACCTAAATGAGATGAGAGTTGTAGGCTGTGTGATTAATTAAGAATTTTTTTTTACTTAAAAATGTGCTTTATTAAAGATAATTGTATATATAAAATCATACTCACAGTTAGGCTTACTTTTGTTTTTCTTTTTTCATCTTGAGGCATGGTCATGTGATAGGGGCAGTATATAGTAGTACTGTATTAATCTCCAAGGATTCAGTCATGTGATAGGGGCAGTATATAGTAGTACTGTATTAATCCCCAAGGGTACAGTCATGTGATAGGGGCAGTATATAGTAGTACTGTAATAATCCCCAAAGGTACAGTCATGTGATAGGGGCAGTATATAGTAATACTGTATTAATCCTCAAGGGCACAGTCAGGTGATAGGGGCAGTATATAGTAGTACTGTATTATCTTAAGGGTACAGTCATGTGATAGGGGCAGTATATAGTAGTACTGTATTAATCCCCAAGGGTACAGTCATGTGATAGGGGCAGTATATAGTAGTACTGTATTTATCCTCAAGGATTCAGTCATATGATAGGGGCAGTATATAGTAGTACTGTATTAATCCCCAAGGGTACAGTCATGTGACAGGGGCAGTATATAGTAGTACTGTATTAATCCCCAAGGGTACAGTCATGTGATAGGGGCAGTATATAGTAGTACTGTATTAATCCCCAAGGGTACAGTCATGTGATAGGGGCAGTATATAGTAATACTGTATTAATCCTCAAGGGTACAGTCATGTGTATAGAGGCAGTATATAGTAGTACTGTATTAATCCTCAAGGGTACAGTCATGTGATAGGGGCAGTATATAGTAGTACTGTATTAATCCTCAAGGGTACAGTCATGTGATAGGGGCAGTATATAGTAGTACTGTATTAATCCTCAAGAATACAGTTATGTGATAGGGGCAGTATATAGTAATACTGCATTAATCCCCAAGGATACAGTCATGTGATAGGGGCAGTATATAGTAGGACTGTATTAATCCTCAAGGGTACAGTCATGTGATAGGGGCAGTATATAGTAGTACTGTATTTATCCTCAAGGATTCAGTCATATGATAGGGGCAGTATATAGTAGTACTGTATTAATCCCCAAGGGTACAGTCATGTGATAGGGGCAGTATATAGTAGTACTGTATTTATCCTCAAGGATTCAGTCATATGATAGGGGCAGTATATAGTAGTACTGTATTAATCCCCAAGGGTACAGTCATGTGACAGGGGCAGTATATAGTAGTACTGTATTAATCCCCAAGGGTACAGTCATGTGATAGGGGCAGTATATAGTAGTACTGTATTAATCCCCAAGGGTACAGTCATGTGATAGGGGCAGTATATAGTAATACTGTATTAATCCTCAAGGGTACAGTCATGTGATAGAGGCAGTATATAGTAGTACTGTATTAATCCTCAAGGGTACAGTCATGTGATAGGGGCAGTATATAGTAGTACTGTATTAATCCTCAAGGGTACAGTCATGTGATAGGGGCAGTATATAGTAGTACTGTATTAATCCCCAAGGGTACAGTCATGTGATAGGGGCAGTATATAGTAGTACTGTATTAATCCTCAAGGGTACAGTCATGTGATAGGGGCAGTATATAGTAGTACTGTATTAATCCTCAAGGATACAGTCAGGTGATAGGGACAGTATTACTGTATTAATCCTCAAGGGTACAATCATTTTTATTTATTTATTTATTTAACCTTTATTTAACCAGGTAGGCAAATTGAGAACACGTTCTCATTTACAATTGCGACCTGGCCAAGATAAAGCAAAGCAGTTCGACACATACAACAACACATAGTTACACATGGAGTAAAACAAACATATAGTCAATGATACAGTGAAAAAAAATAAGTCTATATACAATGTGAGCAAGTGAGGTGAGATAAGGGAGGTGAAGGCAAACAAATATATGTATAAATAAATAAAAATATAAAAAGGCCATGGTGGCGAAGTAAATACAACACAGCAAGTAAATAAAACTAAAAACACTGGAATGGTTGGTTTGCAGTGGAAGAAAGCGCAAAGTAGAGACAGAAATAATGGGGTGCAAAGGAGCAAAATAAATAAATAAATACAGTAGGTAAAGAGGTAGTTGTTTGGGCTAAATTGTAGATGGGCTATGTACAGGTGCAGTAATCTATGAGCTGCTCTGACAGCTGGTGCTTAAAGCTAGTGAGGGAGATAAGTGTTTCCAGTTTCAGAGATTTTTGTAGTTCGTTCCAGTCATTGGCAGCAGAGAACTGGAAGGAGAGGCGGCCAAAGGAAGAATTGGTTTTGGGGGTGACCAGAGAGATAAACCTGCTGGAGCGCGTGCTACAGGTAGGTGTTGCTATGGTGACCAGCGAGCTGAGATAAGGGGGGACTTTACCTAGCAGGGTCTTGTAGATGACCTGGAACCAGTGGGTTTGGCGACGAGTATGAAGCGAGGGCCAGCCAACGAGAGTGTACAGGTCGCAGTGGTGGGTAGTATATGGGGCTTTGGTGACAAAACGGATGGCACTGTGATAGACTGCATCCAATTTATTGAGTAGGGTTTTGAGGCTATTTTGTAAATGACATCACCGAAGTCGAGGATTGGTAGGATGGTCAGTTTTACAAGGGTATGTTTGGCAGCATGAGTGAAGGATGCTTTGTTGCGGAATAGGAAGCCAATTCTAGATTTAACTTTGGATTGGAGATGTTTGATGTGAGTCTGGAAGGAGAGTTTACAGTCTAACCAGACACCTAGGTATTTGTAGTTGTCCACATATTCTAGGTCAGTAGCCGTCCAGAGTAGTGATGTTGGACCGGCGGGCAGGTGCAGGCAGCGATCGGTTGAAGAGCATGCATTTAGTTTTACTTGTATTTAAGAGCAATTGGAGGCCACGGAAGGAGAGTTGTATGGCATTGAAGCTCGCCTGGAGGGTTGTTAACACAGTGTCAAAAAACAGCTTAAGAAGTATACAGAATAGTGTCGTCTGCGTAGAGGTGGATCAGAGAATCACCAGCAGCAAGAGCGACATCATTGATGTATACAGAGAAGAGAGTCGGTCCAAGAATTGAACCCTGTGGCACCCCCATGGAGACTGCCAGAGGCCCGGACAACAGACCCTCCGATTTGACACACTGAACTCGATCAGAGAAGTAGTTGGTGAACCAGGCGAGGCAATCATTAGAGAAACCAAGGCTGTCGAGTCTGCCGATGAGGATGTGGTGATTGACAGAGTCAAAAGCCTTGGCCAGGTCAATGAATACGGCTGCACAGTATTGTTTCCTATCGATGGCGGTTAAGATATCGTTTATGACCTTGAGCGTGGCTGAGGTGCACCCATGACCAGCTCTGAAACCAGATTGCATAGCGGAGAAGGTATGGTGGGATTCGAAATGGTCGGTAATCTGTTTGTTGACTTGGCTTTCGAAGACCTTAGAAAGGCAGGGTAGGATAGATATAGGTCTGTAGCTGTTAGGGTCAAGAGTGTCCCCCCCTTTGAAGAGGGGGATAACCGCAGCTGCTTTCCAATCTTTGGGAATCTCAGACGACACGAAAGAGAGGTTGAAAAGGCTAGTAATAGGGGTGGCAACAATTTCAGCAGATAGTTTTAGAAAGAAAGGGTCCAGATTATCTAGCCCGGCTGATTTGTAAGGGTCCAGATTTTGCAGCTCTTTTAGAACATCAGCTGACTGTATTTGGGAGAAAGAGAAATGGGGAAGGCTTGGGCGAGTAGCAGAGGGGAGGGCAGTGCTATTGTCCGGGGTAGGGGTAGCCAGGTGGAAAGCATGGCCAGCCGTAGAAAAATGCTTATTGAAATTCTCAATTATAGTGGATTTGTCGGTGGTGACAGTGTTTCCTATCTTCAGAGCAGTTGGGAAGCTGGGAGGAGGTGTTCTTATTCTCCATGGACTTTACAGTGTCCCAGAACTTTTTTGAATTTGTGTTGCAGGAAGCAAATTTCTGCTTGAAAAAGCTAGCCTTGGCTTTTCTAACTGCCTGTGTATACTGGTTTCTAGCTTCCCTGAAAAGTTGCATATCACGGGGGCTGTTCGATGCTAATGCAGAACGCCATAGGATGTTTTTCTGTTGGTTAAGGGCAGTCAGGTCAGGAGAGAACCAAGGGCTATGTCTGTTCCTGGTTCTAAATTTCTTGAATGGGGCATGCTTATTCAAGATGGTGAGGAAGGCATTTAAAAAAAATGTCCAGGCATCCTCTACTGACGGGATGAGATCAATATCCTTCCAGGATACCTCGGCCAGGTCGATTAGAAAGGCCTGCTCGCTGAAGTGTTTCAGGGAGCGTTTGACAGTGATGAGTGGAGGTCGTTTGACCGCTGACCCATTACGGATGCAGGCAATGAGGCAGTGATCGCTGAGATCTTGGTTGAAAACAGCAGAGGTGTATTTGGAGGGCAAGTTTGTTAGGATGATATCTATGAGGGTACCCGTGTTTACGGAATTGGGGTGGTACCTGGTAGGTTCATTGATAATTTGTGTGAGATTGAGGGCATCAAGCTTAGATTGTAGGGTGGCTGGGGTGTTAAGCATGTTCAAATTTAGGTCGCCTAGCAGCACGAGCTCTGAAGATAGATGGGGGGCAATCAGTTCACATATAGTGTCCAGAGCACAGCTGGGGGCAGAGGGTGGTCTATAGCAGGCGGCAACGGTGAGAGACTTGTTTTTAGAGAGGTGGATTTTTAAAAGTAGAAGTTCAAATTGTTTGGGAACAGACCTGGATAGTAAAACAGAACTCTGCAGGCAATCTTTGCAATAGATTGCAACACCGCCCCCTTTGGCCGTTCTATCTTGTCTGAAAATCTTGTAGTTGGGGATGAAAATGTCAGAATTTTTGGTGGTCTTTCTAAGCCAGGATTCAGACACGGCTAAAACATCCGGGTTGGCAGAGTGTGCTAAAGCAGTGAACAAAACAAACTTAGGGAGGAGGCTTCTAATGTTAACATGCATGAAGCCAAGGCTATTACGGTTACAGAAGTCATCAAAAGAGAGCGCCTGGGGAATAGGAGTGGAGCTAGGTACTGCAGGGCCTGGATTCACCTCTACATCACCAGAGGAACAGAGGAGGAGTAGGATAAGGGTGCGGCTAAAAGCTATGAGAATTGGTCGTCTAGAACTTCTAGAGCAGAGAGTAAAAGGAAGTTTCTGGGGGCGATAAAATAGCTTAAAGGAATAATGTACAGACAAAGGTATGGTAGGATGTGAATACAGTGGAGGTAAACCTAGGTATTGAGTGATGATGAGAGAGATATTGTCTCTAGAAACATCATTGAAACCAGGTGATGTCATCGCATATGTGGGTGGTGGAACTGAGAGGTTGGATATGGTATAGTGAGCAGGGCTAGAGGCTCTACAGTGAAATAAGCCAATAAACACTAACCAGAACAGCAATGGACAAGGCATATTTACATTAAGGAGAGGCATGCTTAATCGAGTGATCAATAAGGGTCCAGTGAGTAGAGGTTGGTTGGGGTCACGGCGATCCAGACAGCTGGCCGGGTAGATGGCTATCGGTAGCAAGATAGCATAGGATGGAGGTCTATTTGTAGATACCTCGTGTGTTTCCGTCGGTAGGTTAGTGGGGTTCCGTGTGGTAGAGGGGATCAATCCAAATTGGCAAAATAGATATAGTGACCCAAGAAAAAAAATAAAAATAATAATAATAATAATAATTGTCCGATATACTTATTCAGATAGCAGCCGATAAGACAGCTAACGGTTAGCGGGCCCCAGATGAGCGTTCAGGTAACGTCGGGACGGAGGTGCCAGTTGGATAACTCCCTCGGGCAGATAACGTCGGCAGTCAGTCGTGAAGGCCCGGTGGGGCTCCGTATCTGCAGCAACAACAAAAAAAAACGGGTCCGGATAGGTGACTGTAGCCCAGGAATGGCTGATGGAACTCCTCAGCTGGCTAGCTCCGGAATGATTTGAGTTTGCTCCGGGATCGACGTAAGCCAATAGTCACACGGTTTGCAGCTAGCTAGCTGCGAAATCAAGGTGCAAATGTCCAGAGCCTGCGAAATCCGGGGAAACTGAGAGAAAAAAAGTCCCGGAATGCTCCGGTCCGAGTCGCGTTGCACAAAAGTGCCGGTAGATTATCGAGCTAAAGGAATAGCTGATGATCACAAAACGTGGGCAGCTGAAACACCAACGCTAGCCAGCAAACCGGCTAATTTCTGGGCAGCTACAGATTAGCTTCTGGCTAGCTATCGGATAGCTTCATGTGATAGGGGCAGTATATAGTATTACTGTATTAATCCTCAAGGGTACAGTCATGTGATAGAGGCAGTATATAGTAGTACTGTATTAATCCCCAAGGGTACAGTCATGTGATAGGGGCAGTATATAGTAGTACTGTATTAATCCCCAAGGGTACAGTCATGTGATAGAGGCAGTATATAATAGTACTGTATTAATCCCCAAGGGTACAGTCATGTGATAGGGGCAGTATATAGTAGTACTGTATTAATCCCCAAGGGTACAGTCATGTGATAGGGGCAGTATATAGTATTACTGTATTAATCCCCAAGGGTACAGTCATGTGATAGGGGCAGTATATAGTAGTACTGTATTAATCCTCAAGGGTACAGTCATGTGATAAGGGCAGTATATAGTAGTACTGTATTAATCCCCAAGGATACCGTCATGTGATAGGGGCAGTATATAGTAGTACTGTATTAATCCTCAATGGTACAGTCATGTGATAGGGGCAGTATATAGTAGTACTGTATTTATCCTCAAGGGTACAGTCATGTGATATGGGCAGTATATAGTAGTACTGTATTAATCCCCAAGGGTACAGTCATGTGATAGGGGCAGTATATAGTAGTACTGTATTAATCCCCAAGGATACAGTCATGTGATAGGGGCAGTATATAGTAGTACTGTATTTATCCTCAAGGGTACAGTCATGTGATAGGGGCAGTATATAGTAGTACTGTATTAATCCCCAAGGGTACAGTCATGTGATAGGGGCAGTATATAGTAGTACTGTATTAATCCCCAAGGGTACAGTCATGTGATAGGGGCAGTATATAGTAGTACTGTATTAATCCCCAAGGGTACAGTCATGTGATAGGGACAGTATATAGTAGTACTGTATTAATCCCCAAGGGTACAGTCATGTGATAGGGACAGTATATAGTAGTACTGTATTAATCCCCAAGGGTACAGTCATGTGATAGGGGCAGTATATAGTAGTACTGTATTAATCCCCAAGGGTACAGTCATGTGATAGGGGCAGTATATAGTAGTACTGTATTAATCCCCAAGGGTACAGTCATGTGATAGGGACAGTATATAGTAGTACTGTATTAATCCCCAAGGGTACAGTCATGTGATAGGGGCAGTATATAGTAGTACTGTATTAATCCCCAAGGGTACAGTCATGTGATAGGGGCAGTATATAGTAGTACTGTATTTATCCTCAAGGGTACAGTCATGTGATATGGGCAGTATATAGTAGTACTGTATTAATCCCCAAGTATACAGTCATGTGACAGGGGCAGTATATAGTAGTACTGTATTAATCCTCAAGAATACAGTTATGTGACAGGGGCAGTATATAGTAATACTGCATTAATCCCCAAGGATACAGTCATGTGATAGGGGCAGTATATAGTAGTACTGTATTAATCCTCAAGGGTACAGTCATGTGATAGGGGCAGTATATAGTAGTACTGTATTAATCCCCAAGGGTACAGTCATGTGATAGGGGCAGTATATAGTAGTACTGTATTAATCCCCAAGGGTACAGTCATGTGATAGGGACAGTATATAGTAGTACTGTATTAATCCCCAAGGGTACAGTCATGTGATAGGGGCAGTATATAGTAGTACTGTATTAATCCCCAAGGGTACAGTCATGTGATAGGGGCAGTATATAGTAGTACTGTATTAATCCCCAAGGGTACAGTCATGTGATAGGGGCAGTATATAGTAGTACTGTATTAATCCCCAAGGGTACAGTCATGTGATAGGGGCAGTATATAGTAGTACTGTATTAATCCCCAAGGGTACAGTCATGTGATAGGGGCAGTATATAGTAGTACTGTATTAATCCCCAAGGGTACAGTCATGTGATAGGGGCAGTATATAGTAGTACTGTATTAATCCCCAAGGGTACAGTCATGTGATAGGGGCAGTATATAGTAGTACTGTATTAATCCCCAAGGGTACAGTCATGTGATAGGGGCAGTATATAGTAGTACTGTATTAATCCCCAAGGGTACAGTCATGTGATAGGGGCAGTATATAGTAGTACTGTATTAATCCCCAAGGGTACAGTCATGTGATAGGGGCAGTATATAGTAGTACTGTATTAATCCCCAAGGGTACAGTCATGTGATAGGGGCAGTATATAGTAGTACTGTATTAATCCCCAAGGGTACAGTCATGTGATAGGGGCAGTATATAGTAGTACTGTATTAATCCCCAAGGGTACAGTCATGTGATAGGGGCAGTATATAGTAGTACTGTATTAATCCCCAAGGGTACAGTCATGTGATAGGGGCAGTATATAGTAGTACTGTATTAATCCCCAAGGGTACAGTCATGTGATAGGGGCAGTATATAGTAGTACTGTATTAATCCCCAAGGGTACAGTCATGTGATAGGGACAGTATATAGTAGTACTGTATTAATCCTCAAGGGTACAGTCATGTGATAGGGGCAGTATATAGTAGTACTGTATTAATCCTCAAGGGTACAGTCATGTGATAGGGGCAGTATATAGTAGTACTGTATTAATCCCCAAGGGTACAGTCATGTGATAGGGACAGTATATAGTAGTACTGTATTAATCCTCAAGGGTACAGTCATGTGATAGGGGCAGTATATAGTAGTACTGTATTAATCCCCAAGGGTACAGTCATGTGATAGGGACAGTATATAGTAGTACTGTATTAATCCTCAAGGGTACAGTCATGTGATAGGGGCAGTATATAGTAGTACTGTATTAATCCTCAAGGGTACAGTCATGTGATAGGGGCAGTATATAGTAGTACTGTATTAATCCTCAAGGGTACAGTCATGTGATAGGGACAGTATATAGTAGTACTGTATTAATCCTCAAGGGTACAGTCATGTGATAGGGGCAGTATATAGTAATACTGTATTAATCCCCAAGGGTAGAGTCATGTGATAGGGGCAGTATATAGTAATACTGTATTAATCCCCAAGGGTACAGTCATGTGATAGGGGCAGTATATAGTAGTACTGTATTAATCCCCAAGGGTACAGTCATGTGATAGGGGCAGTATATAGTAGTACTGTATTAATCCTCAAGGGTACAGTCATGTGATAGGGACAGTATATAGTAGTACTGTATTAATCCTCAAGGGTACAGTCATGTGATAGGGGCAGTATATAGTAGTACTGTATTAATCCTCAAGGGTAGAGTCATGTGATAGGGGCAGTATATAGTAATACTGTATTAATCCCCAAGGGTAGAGTCATGTGATAGGGGCAGTATATAGTAATACTGTATTAATCCCCAAGGGTACAGTCATGTGATAGGGGCAGTATATAGTAGTACTGTATTAATCCCCAAGGGTACAGTCATGTGATAGGGGCAGTATATAGTAGTACTGTATTAATCCCCAAGGGTACAGTCATGTGATAGGGGGTACATTATTAACCAAAAAATGGAGAGAACCACTGAGGTAAGGGACCAGGCTCGGTCTGTCATGCTATCAGTTCCGTGGCTTAGACAGAGGGTCCAGACAGAGGTCCCACCACTCAGTGGACTGTCACCGGGCCCAGACAGAGGGCCCAGACAGAGAGTACAGAAAGTGGGTGCTCGCATGCGGCTCTGCAACATGTGCTAGATATGAAACACATATTGCAGATTGTTACCATAGGTTCATGATAATGTAATATACTTTAGAGAAATAGTCTGCCGTTCCACCCTTGGCACCCCCCCCCCCCCCCACCACTCAGAGTTCCTGGGAGAAATTACAATAACCATCTAGATGGTGTTACTCACCAGATCAGACTGTCTGGACCCAGGTGATCAATAGGATGGTGTTACTCACCAGATCAGACTGTCTGGACCCAGGTGATCAATAGGATGGTGTTACTCACCAGATCAGACTGTCTGGACCCGGGTGATCAATAGGATGGTGTTACTCACCAGATCAGACCGTCTGGACCCAGGTGATCAGTAGGATGTGAGTTGGCTACTCCAGTCAATGGGAGATTCATCATATCACCAGAGACTGGGTAGAGATAACATCGTGGATTTGGTTTATTACTTCGGTTCTGAAGTGTTTCTCATAACAATGCTTGCTGTATTGAATGAGGACAGATAAATGACTCTCGCAGTATTGAATGAGGACAGCTAAATGACTCTCGCAGTATTGAATGAGGACAGCTAAATGACTCTCACAGTATTGAATGAGGAAAGCTAAATGACTCTTGCAGTATTGAATGAGGACAGATAAATGACTCTTGCAGTATTGAATGAGGACAGATAAATATTACACTTGCAATAAGGTAAAGTCTGCAATATGACTGGCGGTATGGTCGTGTGTGATGTAACGTCAGGCCTAGGTATAAATGTATCAGTGGAGGCTCCTCAGAGGAGAAAGGGGAGGACGATCCTCAGTGAAATTCATTTTTTTTTTTTTTTTAACATTAAAGTTATCCTTTTTAGATAAAAATACACTAAATATATATTCACGTCACCAAATAATTGATTAAAGCACACTATTTTACAATGAAGGTCTACAGTAGCCTCAACAGCACTCTGTATGGTAGCACCATGGTCTTGCCGCAGGACAGCTAGTTTCTGTCCTCCTCTGGCTTCAATACAAAACCTATGAGGCTCATGGTTCTCAAGCCCTTCCATAGACTTAAACAGTAATTATGACAACTTCCGGAGGACGTCCTCCAACCTATCAGAGCTCTTGCAGCATGAACTGACATGTTGTCCACCCAATCAAAGGATCAGAGAATGAATCTAGTACTGAAAGCATAAGCTACAGCTAGCTAGCACTGCAGTGCATCAAATGTGGTGAGTAGTTGACTCAAAGAGAGAGAGGACAATAGTTTAGCCGTTTTGAACAAATACATTTCTTTAAAAATGAAGGAGAAGCGAGAGAGAGAGAGAGAGAGAGAGAGAGAGAGAGAGAGAGAGAGAGAGAGAGAGAGAGAGAGAGAGAGAGAGAGAGAGAGAGAGAGAGCGAGAGAGAGAGAGAGGTAGCTATATTTTGTTGTATTTTTTTCACTTTCACTTAGCCTCTACAACTACGCCCAGAAAATGTATACAACTTATACCACCACCCAAAAGGGCAGGTTGGAGACTGGTAGGACCAAGAGGCATGTGCTCTACACAGGTAGAACCTCATCTGTCACTGCGTCCTGTGGCTGCTAATAGTCCATATGCCACTGGGTGAGAAAAGTTCTCATTGTTTTAGGGCAGAATTATATGAGGTGTTATTATGTGTTGTTAGCGATGCGTCTTCGCTGATTTAGCTCGGGACTGACTACTACCACCATCGGCAATCTGTCTCCTAATCTTGCTTAATGTGCAGGTCAGCCCTGGAGGGAAGAATTGTCTGTAAGTAAGAAAGAACATAGCATCTGATTGTTTGCCAGAATAAACGATGTAATGGAGATTTTTCCAATCTGCGTTACCCACTCCAGTCACCAGATGGCGACGTGCGTCTTTCAGGTGATGATTCTTGCGTGACGTATAATCTAGTGGACGGGACGGGCAGCTTCTTCAACAGCGACAAAAGGCTTCTGATTCAACCGATGCGGTGGTTTGCTAGCGAACTTAAAACCTGAACTCTTTAGAACATTCTTGTGTATATTAATATCAGTATTTGCTTGTTAAATTAAATGAGCCAATTTGTTAAATTGATAAAGTTACTGCACTAGGCTAATCGCTAATGCTAAATAGCTATAGGCTAATCGCTAATGCTAAATAGCTAGCTAGCTAACATCCCGACCATGAGCTCACTAAGATATATGGAGAAAGAAGCTCTAGGGCTGAACATAATCTTAAAAGAAGAAGAGGAAGACGCTTTAAGAGTAAAAAATGAAGAAGAGGAGACTGTCACATTAGAAGAAGAGGTGGATTTTACAGTGAAAGAAGAGAAAGGACCTTTTGGAGTGAAAGAGGAGACAGGAGATCTGATTAACACTAGTTTCAGAATCAAAAAGGAGGAAGATGCCATAGCATTGAAAGAGGAAGAACCTTTTGGAGTAAAAGAGGAAGAGGAGGCTATCTCAATAAAAGAGGAGGAAGACGTTTTGGGAGTAAAGGAGGAGGAGACTGAAGATCCATTTAACACCAGTGGGTACTGTCTTAAAAACAGGGGCACAAACTATGCCGTTGTTGAACTAATGTGGGGTTTTAAAGGGGCATTCTACTGAAGTTCTACACTTGAATATGTTGTTCAGTACTGTAGGAATTGTTCAATCTGCCATTAGTACATAGATTTTTGTGACTTTTAAATGTATACATTTATTGAAATCTCCATGTGGTCTATATTAAACTGCACTTCATCTAATAACACACTTTTAAAACTCAATATAGGTGCATAATTCCGACTTAAAATTTCAAAGGTACGCAAAAGACACTCATTTCGTGGAACGACCCTTTTACAATTACATCAAAAACAATATTTTATAAAATGATGATGACAGTGGACATTTTGGCCCTGTTTAGACATGTTCATGCCTCTTGTAAGACCCTGTGATTGCAATAGAAGATCATAAGTTTACCGTCTGTTTGATGTCCTCGTTCACACAGGAGAGAGACATGACTATTGTGGATCCTCTGGGGAGCCTCAACAACATCCTGATGCTGATGAGTCAGAGAAGAGTCTCTCCAGATCAGAACACCAGATGGTACAGCTTGGTCTGGTCTAGCATACAGCTTGCTCTATCGGGGTCTGGGCTGGGTTTCTGTAAAGCACTTCATGACAACAGTGGCTTCAGCATCCATAATGATATGTGTCTGTGTCCCCTCTTTATGGTTACCAGGACAACGCTAGCCCTTCCTCCCTCCCGGAGTCCCCGTGTCGTGCCTCTCCCGGTAGCACCTTACTGCTGGGTATGAAGAGGTTGTCTGTGCAGCTGGTGGACTGCAGGAAAACAACGGGGCTGAGTGGAACTGTGAGAGGAGGAGAAGAGAAGAAAGGATCAGATTTGACTCATCAAAGTAAGTGCTGTAGTTTAGTTTGAAAAAATACAATAGATCTGCCCACTGGTATCTGTTACCAGGACAACCAGCAGAGTTCTGTTAGTTCTGGGATCGAACCCGGGTCTGGAGTGACACCTCAAGTGCCTTAGACCGCTGTGCCACACAGCTCCTTTGTTTGGCTGACGTTGAGGGACAGGTTGTATAGCACCACGCTCGTTGTCCTCAGGGGTTCTCCACGGCATCTCCGCGTCGTTATGCTCGAAGTAGAAAGAAGAGAAAATGTATTTTAGCTCATCCGGGCGTCATGGTTTCTGCGACGTGACTTTTTTATTTTTATTCTGTGAAACACATTACGCCTCGTGACTCAATAAGTTTTCAACATTTCTATGACTACTACCACATGGACAGACTGACTAGTACCACATGGACAGACTGACTAGTACCACATGGACAGACTGACTACTACCACATGGTCAGACTGACTAGTACCACATGGACAGACTGACTAGTACCACATGGACAGACTGACTAGTACCACATGGACAGACTGACTACTACCACATGGACAGACTGACTAGTACCACGTGGACAGACTGACTAGTACCACATGGACAGACTGACTAGTACCACATGGACAGACTGACTAGTACCACATGGACAGACTGACTACTACCACATGGACAGACTGACTAGTACCACATGGACAGACTGACTAGTACCACATGGACAGACTGACTTCTACCACATGGGCAGACTGACTAGTACCACATGGATAGACTGACTAGTACCACATGGACAGACTGACTTCTACCACATGGACAGACTGACTTCTACCACATGGACACACTGACTAGTACCACGTGGACAGACTGACTAGTACCACGTGGACAGACTGACTTCTACCACATGGGCAGACTGACTTCTACCACATGGACACACTGACTAGTACCACGTGGACAGACTGACTAGTACCACGTGGACAGACTGACTACTACCACGTGGACTGACTGACTTCTACCACTTGGACAGACTGACTTCTACCACGTGGGCAGACTGACTACTACCACGTGGACAGACTGACTGCTACCACGTGGACAGACTGACTGCTACCACGTGGGCAGACTGACTACTACCACGTGGGCAGACTGACTACTACCACGTGGGCAGACTGACTACTACCACGTGGGCAGACTGACTACTACCACGTGGACAGACTGACTACTACCACGTGGACAGACTGACTACTACCACGTGGACAGACTGACTAGTACCACGTGGACAGACTGACTAGTACCACGTGGACAGACTGACTACTACCACAGACTGACTAGTACCACATGGACAGACTGACTAGTACCACGTGGACAGACTGACTACTACCACGTGGACAGACTGACTACTACCACGTGGACAGACTGACTAGTACCACGTGGACAGACTGACTACTACCACGTGGACAGACTGACTGCTACGTCGTGGACAGACTGACTACTACCACATGGACAGACTGACTAGTACCACGTGGACAGACTGACTAGTACCACATGGACAGACTGACTATTACCACATGGACAGACTGACTACTACCACATGGACAGACTGACTAGTACCACATGGACAGACTGACTAGTACCACATGGACAGACTGACTAGTACCACATGGACAGACTGACTAGTACCACATGGACAGACTGACTTCTACCACATGGACAGACTGACTTCTACCACGTGGACAGACTGACTACTACCACGTGGACAGACTGACTACTACCACGTGGGCAGACTGACTACTACCACGTGGGCAGACTGACTAGTACCACGTGGACAGACTGACTAGTACCACGTGGACAGACTGACTACTACCACGTGGACAGACTGACTACTACCACATGGACAGACTGACTGCTACCACGTGGACAGACTGACTGCTACCACAGACTGACTAGTACCACGTGGACAGACTGACTGCTACCACGTGGACAGACTGACTGCTACCACGTGGACAGACTGACTTCTACCACGTGGACAGACTGACTGCTACCACGTGGACAGACTGACTGCTACCACGTGGACAGACTGACTGCTACCACGTGGACAGACTGACTGCTACCACGTGGACAGACTGACTGCTACCACGTGGACAGACTGACTGCTACCACGTGGACAGACTGACTGCTACCACGTGGACAGACTGACTGCTACCACGTGGACAGACTGACTGCTACCACGTGGACAGACTGACTGCTACCACGTGGACAGACTGACTGCTACCACATGGACAGACTGACTAGTACCACATGGACAGACTGACTACTACCACATGGACAGACTGACTAGCACCACATGGACAGACTGACTAGTACCACATGGACAGACTGACTACTACCACATGGACAGACTGACTACTACCACATGGACAGACTGACTACTAGCACATGGACAGACTGACTACTAACACATGGACAGACTGACTACTACCACATGGACAGACTGACTACTACCACATGGACAGACTGACTACTACCACATGGACAGACTGACTACTACCACATGGACAGACTGACTAGTACCACATGGACAGACTGACTACTACCACATGGACAGACTGACTAGTACCACATGGACAGACTGACTACTACCACATGGACAGACTGACTACTACCACATGGACAGACTGACTAGTACCTCATGGACAGACTGACTAGTACCACATGGACAGACTGACTTCTACCACATGGACAGACTGACTAGTACCACATGGACAGACTGACTAGTACCACATGGACAGACTGACTAGTACCACATGGACAGACTGACTAGTACCACATGGACAGACTGACTAGTACCACATGGACAGACTGACTAGTACCACATGGACAGACTGACTAGTACCACATGGACAGACTGACTTCTACCACATGGACAGACTGACTAGTACCACATGGACAGACTGACTAGTACAACGTGGACAGACTGACTACTACCACGTGGACAGACTGACTTCTACCACGTGGACAGACTGACTTCTACCACGTGGACAGACTGACTACTACCACGTGGGCAGACTGACTACTACCACGTGGGCAGACTGACTACTACCACGTGGGCAGACTGACTACTACCACGTGGGCAGACTGACTACTACCACGTGGGCAGACTGACTACTACCACGTGGGCAGACTGACTACTACCACGTGGGCAGACTGACTACTACCACGTGGGCAGACTGACTACTACCACGTGGACAGACTGACTACTACCACGTGGACAGACTGACTACTACCACGTGGACAGACTGACTACTACCACGTGGACAGACTGACTACTACCACGTGGACAGACTGACTACTACCACGTGGACAGACTGACTTCTACCACGTGGACAGACTGACTAGTACCACGTGGACAGACTGACTACAACCACGTGGACAGACTGACTAGTACCACGTGGACAGACTGACTAGTACCACGTGGACAGACTGACTAGTACCACGTGGACAGACTGACTAGCACCACATGGACAGACTGACTACTACCACATGGACAGACTGACTACTACCACATGGACAGACTGACTACTAGCACATGGACAGACTGACTACTAGCACATGGACAGACTGACTACTACCACATGGACAGACTGACTACTACCACATGGACAGACTGACTACTACCACATGGACAGACTGACTACTACCACATGGACAGACTGACTAGTACCACATGGACAGACTGACTACTACCACATGGACAGACTGACTACTACCACATGGACAGACTGACTACTACCACATGGACAGACTGACTACTACCACATGGACAGACTGACTAGCACCACATGGACAGACTGACTACTACCACATGGACAGACTGACTACTACCACATGGACAGACTGACTACTAGCACATGGACAGACTGACTACTAGCACATGGACAGACTGACTACTACCACATGGACAGACTGACTACTACCACATGGACAGACTGACTACTACCACATGGACAGACTGACTACTACCACATGGACAGACTGACTACTACCACATGGACAGACTGACTAGTACCACATGGACAGACTGACTACTACCACATGGACAGACTGACTAGTACCACATGGACAGACTGACTACTACCACATGGACAGACTGACTAGTACCTCATGGACAGACTGACTAGTACCACATGGACAGACTGACTAGTACCACATGGACAGACTGACTAGTACCACATGGACAGACTGACTAGTACCACATGGACAGACTGACTAGTACCACATGGACAGACTGACTAGTACCACATGGATAGACTGACTAGTACCACATGGACAGACTGACTAGTACCACATGGACAGACTGACTAGTACCACATGGACAGACTGACTAGTACCACATGGACAGACTGACTAGTACCACATGGACAGACTGACTAGTACCACATGGACAGACTGACTAGTACCACATGGACAGACTGACTAGTACCACGTGGACAGACTGACTAGTACCACGTGGACAGACTGACTAGTACAACGTGGACAGACTGACTACTACCACGTGGACAGACTGACTTCTACCACGTGGACAGACTGACTTCTACCACGTGGACAGACTGACTACTACCACGTGGGCAGACTGACTACTACCACGTGGGCAGACTGACTACTACCACGTGGGCAGACTGACTACTACCACGTGGGCAGACTGACTACTACCACGTGGACAGACTGACTACTACCACGTGGACAGACTGACTACTACCACGTGGACAGACTGACTACTACCACGTGGGCAGACTGACTACTACCACGTGGGCAGACTGACTTCTACCACGTGGGCAGACTGACTAGTACCACGTGGACAGACTGACTACTACCACGTGGACAGACTGACTAGTACCACGTGGACAGACTGACTAGTACCACATGGACAGACTGACTAGTACCACATGGACAGACTGACTAGTACCACATGGACAGACTGACTAGTACCACATGGACAGACTGACTAGTACCACATGGACAGACTGACTACTACCACATGGACAGACTGACTAGCACCACATGGACAGACTGACTAGCACCACATGGACAGACTGACTAGTACCACATGGACAGACTGACTACTACCACATGGACAGACTGACTACTACCACATGGACAGACTGACTACTAGCACATGGACAGACTGACTACTAGCACATGGACAGACTGACTACTAGCACATGGACAGACTGACTACTAGCACATGGACAGACTGACTACTACCACATGGACAGACTGACTACTACCACATGGACAGACTGACTACTACCACATGGACAGACTGACTACTACCACATGGACAGACTGACTAGTACCACATGGACAGACTGACTACTACCACGTGGACAGACTGACTACTACCACGTGGACAGACTGACTTCTACCACGTGGACAGACTGACTATTACCACGTGGGCAGACTGACTACTACCACGTGGGCAGACTGACTACTACCACGTGGGCAGACTGACTTCTACCACGTGGACAGACTGACTAGTACCACGTGGACAGACTGACTACAACCACGTGGACAGACTGACTAGTACCACGTGGACAGACTGACTAGTACCACGTGGACAGACTGACTAGTACCACATGGACAGACTGACTACTACCACATGGACAGACTGACTAGTACCACATGGACAGACTGACTAGTACCACATGGACAGACTGACTAGTACCACATGGACAGACTGACTAGTACCACATGGACAGACTGACTAGCACCACATGGACAGACTGACTAGTACCACATGGACAGACTGACTACTACCACATGGACAGACTGACTACTACCACATGGACAGACTGACTACTAGCACATGGACAGACTGACTACTAGCACATGGACAGACTGACTACTAGCACATGGACAGACTGACTACTACCACATGGACAGACTGACTACTACCACATGGACAGACTGACTACTACCACATGGACAGACTGACTAGTACCACATGGACAGACTGACTGCTACCACGTGGACAGACTGACTGCTACCACGTGGACAGACTGACTGCTACCACGTGGACAGACTGACTGCTACCACGTGGACAGACTGACTAGTACCACGTGGACAGACTGACTACTACCACGTGGACAGACTGACTACTACCACATGGACAGACTGACTGCTACCACAGACTGACTAGTACCACGTGGACAGACTGACTGCTACCACGTGGACAGACTGACTGCTACCACGTGGACAGACTGACTGCTACCACGTGGACAGACTGACTGCTACCACGTGGACAGACTGACTGCTACCACGTGGACAGACTGACTGCTACCACGTGGACAGACTGACTGCTACCACGTGGACAGACTGACTGCTACCACGTGGACAGACTGACTGCTACCACGTGGACAGACTGACTGCTACCACGTGGACAGACTGACTAGTACCACGTGGACAGACTGACTACTACCACGTGGACAGACTGACTGCTACCACATGGACAGACTGACTGCTACCACGTGGACAGACTGACTGCTACCACGTGGACAGACTGACTGCTACCACGTGGACAGACTGACTGCTACCACGTGGACAGACTGACTGCTACCACGTGGACAGACTGACTGCTACCACGTGGACAGACTGACTGCTACCACGTGGACAGACTGACTGCTACCACGTGGACAGACTGACTGCTACCACGTGGACAGACTGACTGCTACCACGTGGACAGACTGACTAGTACCACGTGGACAGACTGACTACTACCACGTGGACAGACTGACTACTACCACATGGACAGACTGACTGCTACCACAGACTGACTAGTACCACGTGGACAGACTGACTGCTACCACGTGGACAGACTGACTGCTACCACGTGGACAGACTGACTGCTACCACGTGGACAGACTGACTGCTACCACGTGGACAGACTGACTGCTACCACGTGGACAGACTGACTGCTACCACGTGGACAGACTGACTGCTACCACGTGGACAGACTGACTGCTACCACGTGGACAGACTGACTGCTACCACGTGGACAGACTGACTGCTACCACGTGGACAGACTGACTGCTACCACGTGGACAGACTGACTAGTACCACGTGGACAGACTGACTACTACCACGTGGACAGACTGACTAGTACCACATGGACAGACTGACTAGTACCACATGGACAGACTGACTACTATCACATGGACAGACTTCATTAGTGTGTTTGTGGGGAGCATGCTGTTTATTTAGTCAGGCGATGCCCACATTATTCTGACATATTTTAGAATGTTAATTATGTGAATGTCAATGCATAATGCCATTGGGTAGGCTTATAATTTTTTTTTTTTTTTTTTGCCTACTAGGGTGAGTTTTTATCTTCTATGCTGTTACAACAATTAAACTTAAAATGTTTGAAATTAAGCATCATTCATCAGTAAATTTAAATGACGCATCATTCTCTTTCCTGTCATATCGTCAGATCTTGTCCCCGGACAGTAAAGTTCAGTTGGCGCTGAACCCAGTCTGCCGCTGGTAAATGTACCTGATTGTTGAACCATGTGTGCGGTGTAGGGTCTATATGTCTACCACTCCGTGTAGCCGTTAGCGATGCTAATGTCTTCAGTGTAGGGTCTATATGTCTACCACTCCGTGTAGCCGTTAGCGATGCTAATGTCTTCTGGTGTAGGGTCTATATGTCTACCACTCCGTGTAGCCGTTAGCGATGCTAATGTCTTCTGGTGTAGGGTCTATATGTCTACCACTCCGTATAGCCGTTAGCGATGCTAATGTCTTCTGGTGTAGGGTCTATATGTCTACCACTCCGTGTAGCCGTTAGCGATGCTAATGTCTTCAGTGTAGGGTCTATATGTCTACCACTCCGTGTAGCCGTTAGCGATGCTAATGTCTTCTGGTGTAGGGTCTATATGTCTATCACTCCGTGTAGCCGCTAGCGATGCTAATGTCTTCTGGTGTAGGGTCTATATGTCTACCACTCCGTGTAGCCGTTAGCGATGCTAATGTCTTCAGGTAGACTGAAAGACAATTTAAAGGTAACCATAAAGTAGCCTATGTCTACCTGCCAGAATCGTGATTATTTGCATCAATCCGGTGGCCATTTTGTTTGAAAAACTCCCATTGCAACTGCATTACAGACAGACTGGTGTCTGGTGGCACTTCAATTAAAGGCTAACTACACAAAAAACATCTAATTTCTCAGATTTTTCCCAGATCTCAAAAATGGCACTGTTGTGGTTGTCTCACCTAGCTACCTTAACTTCTCTGCGCTACGGATCCCTTTTACGGGATCACTTTCCTAGACAACCGCTAGAATTGCAGGGCGCCAAATGCATAAATATTACTAAAAATATTTATAATCATGCAATCACAATTGAAATATACCAAAACACAGCTTAGCTTGTTGTTAATCCACCTATCGTGTCAGATTTTGAAAATATATTTTACAGCGAAAGAAATCCAAGCTTTTGTGAGTGTAGCTTTCAATGCTACAACAGCTAGCCCCAAATTAGCATGGTCATGAAAGTCAGAAAAGCAATCAAATTAATCGCTTACCTTAGATAATCTTCGGATGTTTGCACTCACGAGGCTCCCAGTTACACAATAAATGTTATTTTTGTTCGATAAATATTACTTTTATCACAAAAAAACGCCATTTGGGTTGTGCGTTATGCAGAGAACTACAGCCTCGTTCCGGTCCTGAAAGGAAGATGAAAATTTCCAAACGTATCAGATGAAAAAATATTACTAAAAATATTTATAATCATGCAATCACAAGTGAAATATACCAAAACACAGTTTAGCTTGTTGTTAATCCACCTATCGTGTCAGATTTTGAAAATATATTTTACAGCGAAAGAAATCCAAGCTTTTGTGAGTGTAGCTTTCAATGCTACACCAGCTAGCCTTATATTAGCTTGGTTAGCTTGGTCACGAAAGTCAGAAAAGCAATCAAATGAATCGCTTACCTTTGATAATATTCGGATGTTTCCACTCACGAGACTCCCAGTTACACAATAAATGTTATTTTTGTTCGATAAATATTACTTTTATCACAAAAAAACGCCATTTGGGTTGCGCATTATGTTAAGAAAACCAAAGCCGTGTTCCGTTCGACAAATTCCAAAAAGTATCCGTAATGGTCGTAGAAACATGTCAAATGTTTTATATAATCAATCCTCAGGTTGTTTTTAACATAATCGATAATATTTCACCCGGACCATAACCTATTCATTAAGAGACAAAACATAATCGATAATATTTCACCCGGACCATAACCTATTCATTAAGAGACAAAAGGAAAATGGGGTGCCCCTCTCTCGCACGCAGGAAATATTCAGAGGACACCTGACTACTTTTGAAGAAACTCACAAATTTTTCAAAATAAAAGCCTGAATCTTTGTCGAAAGCCTGGTCACAGCCTGAGGAAGCCATTGGACAAATAATCTGGTTAATACCCATTTAAATGGAGGTTTGACGGGCCAGGGAACACAGATTAAAAAATATATATATATATCACTTCCGGGTTACATTTTCTCAGGTTTTCGCATGCAGAATAAGTATTGTTATACTCACAGACAATATTTTGACAGTTTTGGAAGCTTTGGAGTGTTTATCCTAATCTGTAAATTATATGCATATTCTACGATCTGGGCCAGAGAAAATGTCAGTTTACGTTGGGCACGTTATTTAAAAAAAATATAATAATAATCTGACCCCTAGCGCTAAGAGGTTAGATGGATGCACTAACTACAAGTTGCTCTGGATAGTGACCATACTATTCCCTTAAAGCCACACAGTGTAAAATACATGGGTCATGTAAACAATGGAGCACATGCATCACATGCTAAGAGCACTTGACTGTAAGTCTCTCTGGATAAGAGTGTCTGCTAAATGACTAAAATGACAAATGTATGTGGAGATTTCATTCAGGTCTCCCTGTTTTAATCACTCTGTTTGTCTTTGGCAGAAGAGAGACCCGACTCAGATGAACCAGAGACGTCTGAACCAGCGAGACGACACCACTGTTCCCAGTGTGGAAAGAGTTATACCCGTTTATGGAGCCTGAAAAACCACAAGAGAACACATGTAGAGAAGAAGTCTTACCACTGTTCCCAGTGTGAGAAGAGTTTTAACCATTTAGGGAATCTTAAAAACCACAAGAGAACACATGCAGAGAAGAAGTCTTACAACTGTTCCCAGTGTGGAAAGAGTTTTACTCATTTATGTAACCTAAAATCGCATGAGAGACGACACACAGGAGATAAGCCTTACCAATGCTCTCAGTGTGGTAAGAGATTTATTGAGTCAACAGAACTGAAAGTTCATAAGAGAATACACACAGGGGAAAAACCATTCCAATGCTCTCAGTGTGTAAAGACATTTTCCCGACCAGGGGACCTGAAATCACATGAGAGAATACACACAGGGGAAAAGCCTTACCACTGTTCCCATTGTGAAAAGAGTTTCAGCTGGTCAGGGACACTGAAAGAGCATGAGAGAATACACACAGGAGAAAAGCCATTCCAATGCTCACAGTGTGGAAAGGGTTTTGGCCAGTTACGGTACCTGAAAACGCACGAGATGATTCACACAGGAGAGAAGCCTTTCCAGTGCTCTCAGTGTGGAAAGAGTTTTATCCTGTTAGTAAACCTGAAATCACATGAGAGAATACACACAGGGGAAAAGCCATACCATTGTTCCCATTGTGAAAAGAGTTTCTGCTGGTCAGGGACACTGAAAGAGCATGAGAGAATACACACAGGAGAAAAGCCATTCCAATGCTCTCAATGTGGAAAGGGTTTTACCCAGTCAGGGAGCCTGAAAATGCATGAGAGAATGCATACAGGAGAAAAGCCTTTCCATTGTTCCCAATGTGGAAAGAGTTTTACCCAATTAAGGAGCCTGAAAAGTCATATGGTGACACACAAAGGAGGGTAGCCTCACCTCTGCTCCCAGTGTGGAAAGAGTTTTACCCAATTAAGGGTCCTGAAAGAGCATAAAATAATACATACACTCTTCATGTCACTCATTTTCAGAGGACCTGAAATCACATGAGAGAAAAGAGAGGCTGTGTTCTGACTTATGGTTTTGACTGAGAATGTGTTTTTGTCATGAAATCTAATTGTATATATTAAATCATACTCACAAATAGGCCTAAATTAGTTTTTCTATTTTTCATCTTGAGGCATGGTCAGATTTGAACAAATGCATTTTCTATTTTATTTTGAATATAAACTTTGATTGGATACAAACTATTAGCTCGAAAATTTTATAATTTGGATATTTCATAATGTAACTTAACATATAGATGAATATAATTTGTATTTTTTGATTCTTTGAACTTTGAAACATCTTTGTTTGTGTTTTTCATCGAGTAAATTTGTGTTTCATCAAGATAAAAGGAGTATGAAACTGTGATGACTTGTTCTGATAAAAATGTTTACATTTTAGTCATTTAGCGGACACTCTTATCCAGGGCGACTTACAGGAGCAATTAGGGTTAAATTCCTTGCTCAAGGACACATCGACAGATTTATCAGCTAATCGGCTGGGCGATTCTAACCATCGACCTTTCAGTTACTGGCCCAACACTAAACTACCTGCCGCCCTAAAGTCTTTCCTTGATTCCTTGCGTCCTCCCCCCCCTCCAAAACTCATTGGAGGAGATCTGAGATGATCTTCTCCTCCAATACGACCAGAGAGGATGCTGGGAAATCAAGGAAAGACCTGAGATCTTCACCCTAGTAGATTGCTGTTCTACTGATGGAGAATGGAACCACTAAAACAGGCACCATCTCAAGTCAATCCAGTTATGTAAGGTTGCAAGATTGGATCCCCCGGGCTGACAAGGTGAAAATCTGTTATTCTGCCCCTGAACAAGGCAGTTAACCCACTGTTTCCCGGTAGGCCGTCATTGTAAATAAGAATTTGTTCTTAACTGACTAGTTAAATAAAGGTTCAATAAAAAAAATGTATAAATAAATATTTCAGGCCACGCCCACTGACACCCACAGTTTAAAAACAGACAATGACATGAAGACATCCAGAGTTAAACAACACTGATCTTTTGCTACAAAGGCCCCTCTTTCTCTACAATTGGTAGTTACAGTCTTTTCCCAACGCTGCCACTCCCATACGGACTCAGAAGAGGCGAAGGTCGAGAGCCAATGCGTCCTCTGAAACACGACCCCGCCAAGCCACACTGCTTCTTGACAAACTGCTCGCTTAAACCGGAAGCCAGCTGTACTGTGTCGGAGGAAACACGTACAGCGGGCGACAGAAGTCAGCGTGCATTGGCCCGACCCGCCACAAGGAGTTGCTAGAGCCCGATGGGACAAGGACATCCCGGCCGGCCAAACCCTCCCCTTACCACGAACGACACTGGGCCAACTGTGTGCCGCCTCATGAGACTCCCTGTCGCGGCCGGGTGCAACACAGCCCGGGATCGAACACGGGTCTGTAGTGACGTCTCTAGCACTGCGATGCTGTGCCTTAGACTGCTGCACCACTCGGGAGGCCCCGGAAAACATTTTTAAACAGACTTTAAAGTCAACAATAATACACTACATGTCCAAAAGTATGTGGACACCTGCTCATCGAACATCTCATTCCAAAATCATTGGCATTAATATGGAATTGGTCCACCCTTTGCTGTTCTTACAGCCTCCCTCCACTCTTCTGGGAAGGCTTTCCACTAGATGCTGGATCTTTGCTGTTCTTACAGCCTCCCTCCACTCCTCTGGGAAGGCCACTAGATGCTGGAACATTGCTGCTCTCACAGCCTCCCTCCACTCCTCTGGGAAGGCCACTAGATGCTGGAACATTGCTGCTCTTACAGCCTCCACTCCTCTGGGAAGGCTTTCCACTAGATGCTGGAACATTGCTGCTATAACAGCCTCCACTCCTCTGGGAAGGCTTTCCACTAGATGCTGGAACATTGCTGCTATAACAGCCTCCACTCCTCTGGGAAGGCTTTCCACTAGATGCTGGAACATTGCTGCTATAACAGCCTCCACTCCTCTGGGAAGGCTTTCCACTAGATGCTGTAACATTGCTGCTATAACAGCCTCCACTCTTCTGGGAAGGCTTTCCACTAGATGCTGGAACATTGCTGCTATAACAGCCTCCACTCCTCTGGGAAGGCTTTCCACTAGATGCTGTAACATTGCTGCTATAACAGCCTCCACTCCTCTGGGAAGGCCACTAGATGCTGGAACATTGCTGCTATAACAGCCTCCACTCCTCTGGGAAGGCTTTCCACTAGATGCTGTAACATTGCTGCTATAACAGCCTCCACTCCTCTGGGAAGGCCACTAGATGCTGGAACATTGCTGCTATAACAGCCTCCCTCCACTCCTCTGGGAAGGCTTTCCTCTAGATGCTGTAACATTGCTGCTATAACAGCCTCCCTCCACTCTTCTGGGAAGGCCACTAGATGCTGGAACATTGCTGCGGGGACTTGATTCCATTCAGCCATTAGCATTACTGAGGTCCAGCATTGATGTTGGGCGATTAGGCCTGGCTCGCAGTGCGTTCAGAAAAACTATACACATTATACTACCAACCAAAAGGGCACTTTAGAGCCTGGAAGTGTAAAGGGGCATGTGCTCTACACAGGTAGAGTCCTATCTGTCCATGTTGCCTTTTGCAAAGTGGGTACTGCTTTATGTGCTAACACCAACACTCACCTAAATAGTCCATATGCCACTGGGTGGGAGAAGTTTTCATTGTTTTTGGGCAGGATTATGTGAGGTATTATTTTACCTTTATTTAACTTGGCAAGTCAGTTAAGAACAAATTCTTATTTTCAATGACAGCCTAGGAACAGTGGGTTAAGCTGCCTTGTTCAGGGGCAGAACGACAGATTTTTACCTTGTTAGCTCGGGGATTCAATCGTGCAACCTTTCGGTTACTTGTCCAATGCTCTAACCACTAGGCTACCTGCCGCCCCAATTATGTGTTGTTAGCCATGTGTTTTGGCTATTGGGCAGGTCAGCCCGGGAGGAAAGTATTAGCTATATGAAGTAAAAGAGAACATAGCATCTGATTGTTTTTAAATTACTTCTTATGACATTGTTTGCCAGAATAAACGATGTATTGGAGATTTTAACCAATCTGCGTTACCCACTCCAGTCAGCAGATGGCGATGGGAGGCTTTCCGGTGATGTTTCTTGCGTGACGTATAATCTAGTGGACGGAAAGCTTCAACGGCGGTAAAAGACTACTGACGCAACCACTTCGGTAGCTTGTAGCGCACAATAAAACCAGTCTTGTTTATATTAATGTCAGTGTTTTTAAACATAATTCTGTTTACGTATTGACTAGTTTAAAAAACGTTATTTGCTTGTTAAATGAAATTGGCTAATTTGTTCAATTGTTAACGTTACTGTACTAGGTTAATCGCTAATGCTAACTATCTAGCTAGCTAACATCCCGACCATGAGCTCACTAAGATATTCGGAGAAAGAAGCTCTGGAGCTGAACATGATCGTAAAAGAAGAGGAAGAAGCTTTCAGAATAAAAAATGAATTCGAGACTATCACATTGAAAGAAAAAGAGGTGGATATTACAGTGAAAGAAGAGGAAGAACCTTTTGGAGTGGCAGAGGAGGCTATGTCAATAAAAGAGGAGGAGGAGGAAGGAATGGAGGAGGAGACTGAAGATCAGATTACCACCAGTGAGTACGGGCATAATGCAGTTATTGAAATAATGTGTTGTTTTAAAGGGACATTCTAGTTCAGTTCTACACTTGAATATGTTGTTCAGTACTGTAGGAATTGTTGAAGGGGCAATCTGCCATTGGTACATATATCGGGGTGGCGGGTAGCCTAGTGGTTAGAGCGTTGGGCCAGTAACTGAAAGGTTGCTGGATCAAATCCCCGAGCTGACAAGGTAAAAACCTGTCGTTCTGCCCCTGAACAAGGCAGTTAGCCCACTGTTCCTAGACCGCCTGAACAAGGCAGTTAACCCACTGTTCCTAGACTGTCTGAACAAGGCAGTTAACCCACCGTTCCTAGGCCGTCTGAACAAGGCAGTTAACCCACTGTTCCTAGACCGTCTGAACAAGGCAGTTAACCCACCGTTCCTAGACCGTCTGAACAAGGCAGTTAACCCACCGTTCCTAGACCGCCTGAACAAGGCAGTTAACCCACTGTTCCTAGACCGTCTGAACAAGGCAGTTAACCCACCGTTCCTAGACCGTCTGAACAAGGCAGTTAACCCACCGTTCCTAGACCGTCTGAACAAGGCAGTTAACCCACCGTTCCTAGACCGTCTGAACAAGGCAGTTAACCCACCGTTCCTAGACCGTCTGAACAAGGCAGTTAACCCACCGTTCCTAGACCGTCTGAACAAGGCAGTTAACCCACCGTTCCTAGACCGTCTGAACAAGGCAGTTAACCCACCGTTCCTAGACCGTCTGAACAAGGCAGTTAACCCACCGTTCCTAGACCGTCTGAACAAGGCACCGGCTGTCGTTGTAATTGAGAAGTTGTTCTTAACTGACTTGTTAAATAAAGGTTAAATAAAAAAATATATATTTTTGGGACTTGTCGTCTACGTTAAAGTGCACTTCATCCCCAATGCAGGGTTTTAAAAGGGTGATTCTACTAAAGTTCTACACTTGAATATGTTGTTCAATACTGTATAAATTGTTAGTTTCAATCTGCCATTGGTAAGTCCCGTGTGGCTCAGTTGGTAGAGCATGGCGCTTGCAACGCCAGGGTTGTGGGTTCATTCCCCACGGGGGGACCAGGATGAATATGTATGAACTTTCCAATTTGTAAGTTGCTCTGGATAAGAGCGTCGGCTAAATGACTTAAATGTAAATGTAATGTAAATGTAATGTTAAATGGTACATGTATATTTTGGACTTTTAAATTAGATTTATTTAATTCTCCATGTGGTCTATATTAACGTGCACTTCATATAATATAACAGGCTTTTAAAATTCAAAACTGGTGTGTAATTTCTACTTAAAATATCAAAGGGATGAAAAATGCACCCATTTTGTGCAACGACCCTCATAAAGTTGCATCATAAACAATGTTTTGTAAAATCATGATCAAATGGCCATTTTGGGCCCTTTTTAGACATATTCATGCCTCTTGTAAGACTCTGTAATTGCAGTAGAAGATCATAAGTTTACCATCTGTTTGATGTTCTCATTCACACAGGAGAGAGACATGACTATGGTGGATCCTCTGGGGAGCCTCAACAACATCCTGATGCTGACGAGTCAGAGAAGAGTCTCTCCAGATCAGAACACCAGATGGTACAGCTTGGTTTGGTCTAGCATACAGCTTGCTCTATCAGGGGCTGGGTTTCTGTAAAGACACTTCATGACAACAGTGACATCAGCATCCATAATGATGTGTCTGTGTCCCCTCCTTTATGGTTACCAGGACAACGCTAGCCCTTCCTCCCTCCCGGAGTCCCCGTGTCGTGCCTCTCCCAGTAGCACCTTACTGCTGGGTATGAAGAGGTTGTCTGTGCTGCTGGTGGACTGCAGGAAAACAACGGGGCTGAGTGGAACTGTGAGAGGAGGAGAAGAGAAGAAAGGATCAGATTTAACTCATCAAAGTAAGTGCTGTAGTTTAGTTTGAACAAATACAATAGATCTGCCCACTGGTATCTGTTACCAGGACAACCAGCAGAGTTCTGTTAGTTGACAGGAAGATAGACTGGTATCTGTTACCAGGACAACCAGCAGAGTTCTGTTAGTTGACAGGAAGATAGACTGGTGGATATGGATGTTATGAATATCATAACACTGAAAAAGGATTCTGCCAATAAAAAGAGAGAAACCAATAGACCATATAAAACCTTGGTGAAAGTTAGCTTTGGAGAGAAAGTTTCAAGATGATCTGATGTAAGGTGAATGTTTTACACAAAAAAAAATCTCAAAACATGATGGATGTTACATTGTCTGTCCCAGTCAACCCCCCTTTCTTTACAAGACTGTAGAACACACAAACTAAACTCCAGACACTTCAATGCGGTCTGTATTGCTTCATTAACATCTGATCTTCAGAACTTACACTGGGGGACAGCTGTGACTGTTAAAAAATGATAAACAAGCTCTCTAAGCCGTTTCTATCAGCCAGACTTGGCCTCCTCTGTAATGGTCAAAATGAATGCTATTTCCTACTTGATCAGGTCAAATAAAGCCTGAACTCCCAACATACAGTCGTATATACAAAAAATATTGGCACCCTTGAACTTTTTTCAAATAATGCACCATTTCTTGGGCTCCCGAGTGGCACAGCGGTCTAAGGCACTGCATCTCAGTGCTAGAGGCGTCACTACGGACCCTGGTTTGATTCCAGGCTGTATCACAACCGGCTGTAATTGGGAGTCCCATAGGGCGGCGCGCGATTGGCCCAGCGTCGTCCTGTTTTGGCCGGGGTAGGCCAGTCGTCGTCCGGGTTTTGGCCGGGGTAGGCCAGTCGTTGGCCGGGTTTGGCCGGGGTAGGCCAGTTGTTGGCCGGGGTAGGCCAGTCGTTGGCCGGGGTAGGCCAGTCGTTGGCCGGGGTAGGCCAGTCGTCGTCCGGGTTTGGCCGGGGTAGGCCAGTTGTTGGCCGGGGTAGGCCAGTCATTGTAAATAAGAATTGGTTCTTAACTGACGTGCCTCGTTAAATAAAGGTTACATCGTTTAATAAAGGACGTGGCCACAAGATGTTTAAGGCCCATGCCACTGTAGTCAACCTCACTGGACGTGGCCACAACAGAACACTTGATGGGAGATTGCAGCGAAGGATTGTTCCTATAGTGGAGAAAGCACCTTGATCAACTGCCACACAGATTCAAGCTGACCTTCAGACACAAGATACGACAGTTTCAACTCGTTCCATCCGTCGCCAACTCAGTGAAAGGGGGTTATATGGTAGGAGACCCAGGAGGACCCCACTTCTGAGAGAGAGACATAAGAAAGCCTGACTGCAATTTGCCAAAACACACCTGAACATGCCAACATCCTTCTGGGAAAATGTCCTGTGGACAGATGAGAGCAAATTAGAGTGTTTTGGTAAAACACACCGTCTCTCTGTGTGTTTACAGAAAATAACATGAAACCTTGAAAGAAAATAACTCCTTCCCTACAGTCAAACACAGAGGAGGTTCAGGGATGTTTTCTCTTCACTGCCTCTGACGCTGGGTGGCTTGAACGTGTGCACGGCATCATGAAATCAGGAGAAACCAGTGTCGGAAAGCTGGGTCTCCGTCGAAGGCCGTGGGTCTTCCAGCAGGACAATGACCCCAAACACACTTCAGAAAAGCACCCAGGAAGGGTTCAAGACAAAACGCTGGACTGTTCTGAAGTGGCCAGCAGTGAGTCCAGATCTAAATCACATTTGAAAACTTATGGAAAGATCTGAAAACAGCAGTTGTTGTTCACACAACCAAAACAAACCCTCCATTACAAATCTAGATGATTCTATTGTCAACAAGACATGGTATCAGGCCCGTGGGGAAGGGGTGTTACATGTCAAAACCCGCGCCATTACAAATCTAGATGATTCTATTGTCAACAAGACATGGTATCGAGAATGATAGAAAGAATTTAATCCTACAAATTCAAGGTTTACTTTTAGTTCCGTTGGTCTGTATCAAAATGTTGTGTGCCAGTATTGCATGGATGCCTCATTGACTACAACAACTAATGATAAGACAAACATGTTCACGTTGTCGCAAATTACAAAATCAACAACAACAACAAAATCACACGTGTCCTTTCACAGCAGTAAAGATGTAGGAGGAACAGAGAACATGTATGTTTATATTCATTATATATATATATTATACTGTATGTAATGTACCCTTACTGCTAGGACTAACTGGTGGTGTTAAATAGCTGTATGTAATGTACCCTTACTGCTAGGACTAACTGGTGGTGTTAAATAGCTGTATGTAATGTACCCTTACTGCTAGGACTAACTGGTGGTGTTAAATAGCTGTATGTAATGTACCCTTACTGCTGGACTAACTGGTGGTGTTAAATAGCTGTATGTAATGTACCCTTACTGCTAGGACTAACTGGTGGTGTTAAATAGCTGTATGTAATGTACCCTTACTGCTGGACTAACTGGTGGTGTTAAATAGCTGTATGTAATGTACCCTTACTGCTAGGACTAACTGGTGGTGTTAAATAGCTGTATGTAATGTACCCTTACTGCTGGACTAACTGGTGGTGTTAAATAGCTGTATGTAATGTACCCTTACTGCTGGACTAACTGGTGGTGTTAAATAGCTGTATGTAATGTACCCTTACTGCTGGACTAACTGGTGGTGTTAAATAGCTGTATGTAATGTACCCTTACTGCTAGGACTAACTGGTGGTGTTAAATAGCTGTATGTAATGTACCCTTACTGCTAGGACTAACTGGTGGTGTTAAATAGCTGTATGTAATGTACCCTTACTGCTAGGACTAACTGGTGGTGTTAAATAGCTGTATGTAATGTACCCTTACTGCTGGGACTAACTGGTGGTGTTAAATAGCTGTATGTAATGTACCCTTACTGCTGGACTAACTGGTGGTGTTAAATAGCTGTATGTAATGTACCCTTACTGCTAGGACTAACTGGTGGTGTTAAATAGCTGTATGTAATGTACCCTTACTGCTGGACTAACTGGTGGTGTTAAATAGCTGTATGTAATGTACCCTTACTGCTAGGACTAACTGGTGGTGTTAAATAGCTGTATGTAATGTACCCTTACTGCTGGACTATCTGGTGGTGTTAAATAGCTGTATGTAATGTACCCTTACTGCTAGGACTAACTGGTGGTGTTAAATAGCTGTATGTAATGTACCCTTACTGCTAGGACTAACTGGTGGGGTTAAATAGCTGTATGTAATGTACCCTTACTGCTAGGACTAACTGGTGGTGTTAAATAGCTGTATGTAATGTACCCTTACTGCTAGGACTAACTGGTGGGGTTAAATAGCTGTATGTAATGTACCCTTACTGCTAGGACTAACTGGTGGGGTTAAATAGCTGTATGTAATGTACCCTTACTGCTAGGACTAACTGGTGGGGTTAAATAGCTGTATGTAATGTACCCTTACTGCTAGGACTAACTGGTGGGGTTAAATAGCTGTATGTAATGTACCCTTACTGCTAGGACTAGCTGGTGGTGTTAAATAGCTGTATGTAATGTACCCTTACTGCTAGGACTAACTGGTGGTGTTAAATAGCTGTATGTAATGTACCCTTACTGCTAGGACTAACTGGTGGTGTTAAATAGCTGTATGTAATGTACCCTTACTGCTGGACTAACTGGTGGTGTTAAATAGCTGTATGTAATGTACCCTTACTGCTGGACTAACTGGTGGTGTTAAATAGCTGTATGTAATGTACCCTTACTGCTGGACTAACTGGTGGTGTTAAATAGCTGTATGTAATGTACCCTTACTGCTAGGACTAACTGGTGGGGTTAAATAGCTGTATGTAATGTACCCTTACTGCTGGACTAACTGGTGGTGTTAAATAGCTGTATGTAATGTACCCTTACTGCTAGGACTAACTGGTGGTGTTAAATAGCTGTATGTAATGTACCCTTACTGCTAGGACTAACTGGTGGGGTTAAATAGCTGTATGTAATGTACCCTTACTGCTAGGACTAACTGGTGGTGTTAAATAGCTGTATGTAATGTACCCTTACTGCTGGGACTAACTGGTGGTGTTAAATAGCTGTATGTAATGTACCCTTACTGCTGGACTAACTGGTGGTGTTAAATAGCTGTATGTAATGTACCCTTACTGCTAGGACTAACTGGTGGTGTTAAATAGCTGTATGTAATGTACCCTTACTGCTGGACTAACTGGTGGTGTTAAATAGCTGTATGTAATGTACCCTTACTGCTAGGACTAACTGGTGGTGTTAAATAGCTGTATGTAATGTACCCTTACTGCTAGGACTAACTGGTGGGGTTAAATAGCTGTATGTAATGTACCCTTACTGCTAGGACTAACTGTTGGCGTTAAATAGCTGTATGTAATGTACCCTTACTGCTGGACTAACTGGTGGTGTTAAATAGCTGTATGTAATGTACCCTTACTGCTGGACTAACTGGTGGTGTTAAATAGCTGTATGTAATGTACCCTTACTGCTGGACTAACTGGTGGTGTTAAATAGCTGTATGTAATGTACCCTTACTGCTAGGACTAACTGGTGGTGTTAAATAGCTGTATGTAATGTACCCTTACTGCTGGACTAACTGGTGGTGTTAAATAGCTGTATGTAATGTACCCTTACTGCTGGACTAACTGGTGGTGTTAAATAGCTGTATGTAATGTACCCTTACTGCTGGACTAACTGGTGGTGTTAAATAGCTGTATGTAATGTACCCTTACTGCTGGACTAACTGGTGGTGTTAAATAGCTGTATGTAATGTACCCTTACTGCTAGGACTAACTGGTGGTGTTAAATAGCTGTATGTAATGTACCCTTACTGCTAGGACTAACTGGTGGTGTTAAATAGCTGTATGTAATGTACCCTTACTGCTAGGACTAACTGGTGGTGTTAAATAGCTGTATGTAATGTACCCTTACTGCTAGGACTAACTGGTGGGGTTAAATAGCTGTATGTAATGTACCCTTACTGCTGGGACTAACTGGTGGTGTTAAATAGCTGTATGTAATGTACCCTTACTGCTGGACTAACTGGTGGTGTTAAATAGCTGTATGTAATGTACCCTTACTGCTGGACTAACTGGTGGTGTTAAATAGCTGTATGTAATGTACCCTTACTGCTAGGACTAACTGGTGGTGTTAAATAGCTGTATGTAATGTACCCTTACTGCTAGGACTAACTGGTGGTGTTAAATAGCTGTATGTAATGTACCCTTACTGCTAGGACTAACTGGTGGTGTTAAATAGCTGTATGTAATGTACCCTTACTGCTGGACTAACTGGTGGTGTTAAATAGCTGTATGTAATGTACCCTTACTGCTAGGACTAACTGGTGGTGTTAAATAGCTGTATGTAATGTACCCTTACTGCTAGGACTAACTGGTGGTGTTAAATAGCTGTATGTAATGTACCCTTACTGCTGGACTAACTGGTGGTGTTAAATAGCTGTATGTAATGTACCCTTACTGCTGGACTAACTGGTGGTGTTAAATAGCTGTATGTAATGTACCCTTACTGCTAGGACTAACTGGTGGTGTTAAATAGCTGTATGTAATGTACCCTTACTGCTAGGACTAGCTGGTGGTGTTAAATAGCTGTATGTAATGTACCCTTACTGCTGGACTAACTGGTGGTGTTAAATAGCTGTATGTAATGTACCCTTACTGCTGGGACTAACTGGTGGTCTTAAATAGCTGTATGTAGTGTACCCTTACTGCTAGGACTAACTGGTGGTGTTAAATAGCTGTATGTAGTGTACCCTTACTGCTAGGACTAACTGGTGGTGTTAAATAGCTGTATGTAATGTTCCCTTACTGCTGGACTAACTGGTGGTGTTAAATAGCTGTATGTAATGTACCCTTACTGCTAGGACTAACTGGTGGTGTTAAATAGCTGTATGTAATGTACCCTTACTGCTAGGACTAACTGGTGGGGTTAAATAGCTGTATGTAATGTACCCTTACTGCTAGGACTAACTGTTGGCGTTAAATAGCTGTATGTAATGTACCCTTACTGCTGGACTAACTGGTGGTGTTAAATAGCTGTATGTAATGTACCCTTACTGCTGGACTAACTGGTGGTGTTAAATAGCTGTATGTAATGTACCCTTACTGCTGGACTAACTGGTGGTGTTAAATAGCTGTATGTAATGTACCCTTACTGCTAGGACTAACTGGTGGTGTTAAATAGCTGTATGTAATGTACCCTTACTGCTGGACTAACTGGTGATGTTAAATAGCTGTATGTAATGTACCCTTACTGCTGGACTAACTGGTGGTGTTAAATAGCTGTATGTAATGTACCCTTACTGCTGGACTAACTGGTGGTGTTAAATAGCTGTATGTAATGTACCCTTACTGCTGGACTAACTGGTGGTGTTAAATAGCTGTATGTAATGTACCCTTACTGCTAGGACTAACTGGTGGTGTTAAATAGCTGTATGTAATGTACCCTTACTGCTAGGACTAACTGGTGGTGTTAAATAGCTGTATGTAATGTACCCTTACTGCTAGGACTAACTGGTGGTGTTAAATAGCTGTATGTAATGTACCCTTACTGCTAGGACTAACTGGTGGGGTTAAATAGCTGTATGTAATGTACCCTTACTGCTAGGACTAACTGGTGGTGTTAAATAGCTGTATGTAATGTACCCTTACTGCTGGACTAACTGGTGGTGTTAAATAGCTGTATGTAATGTACCCTTACTGCTAGGACTAACTGGTGGTGTTAAATAGCTGTATGTAATGTACCCTTACTGCTAGGACTAACTGGTGGTGTTAAATAGCTGTATGTAATGTACCCTTACTGCTGGACTAACTGGTGGTGTTAAATAGCTGTATGTAATGTACCCTTACTGCTGGACTAACTGGTGGTGTTAAATAGCTGTATGTAATGTACCCTTACTGCTAGGACTAACTGGTGGTGTTAAATAGCTGTATGTAATGTACCCTTACTGCTAGGACTAGCTGGTGGTGTTAAATAGCTGTATGTAATGTACCCTTACTGCTGGACTAACTGGTGGTGTTAAATAGCTGTATGTAATGTACCCTTACTGCTGGGACTAACTGGTGGTCTTAAATAGCTGTATGTAGTGTACCCTTACTGCTAGGACTAACTGGTGGTGTTAAATAGCTGTATGTAGTGTACCCTTACTGCTAGGACTAACTGGTGGTGTTAAATAGCTGTATGTAATGTTCCCTTACTGCTGGACTAACTGGTGGTGTTAAATAGCTGTATGTAATGTACCCTTACTGCTAGGACTAACTGGTGGTGTTAAATAGCTGTATGTAATGTACCCTTACTGCTAGGACTAACTGGTGGGGTTAAATAGCTGTATGTAATGTACCCTTACTGCTAGGACTAACTGTTGGCGTTAAATAGCTGTATGTAATGTACCCTTACTGCTGGACTAACTGGTGGTGTTAAATAGCTGTATGTAATGTACCCTTACTGCTGGACTAACTGGTGGTGTTAAATAGCTGTATGTAATGTACCCTTACTGCTGGACTAACTGGTGGTGTTAAATAGCTGTATGTAATGTACCCTTACTGCTAGGACTAACTGGTGGTGTTAAATAGCTGTATGTAATGTACCCTTACTGCTGGACTAACTGGTGATGTTAAATAGCTGTATGTAATGTACCCTTACTGCTGGACTAACTGGTGGTGTTAAATAGCTGTATGTAATGTACCCTTACTGCTGGACTAACTGGTGGTGTTAAATAGCTGTATGTAATGTACCCTTACTGCTGGACTAACTGGTGGTGTTAAATAGCTGTATGTAATGTACCCTTACTGCTAGGACTAACTGGTGGTGTTAAATAGCTGTATGTAATGTACCCTTACTGCTAGGACTAACTGGTGGTGTTAAATAGCTGTATGTAATGTACCCTTACTGCTAGGACTAACTGGTGGTGTTAAATAGCTGTATGTAATGTACCCTTACTGCTAGGACTAACTGGTGGTGTTAAATAGCTGTATGTAATGTACCCTTACTGCTGGGACTAACTGGTGGTGTTAAATAGCTGTATGTAATGTACCCTTACTGCTGGACTAACTGGTGGTGTTAAATAGCTGTATGTAATGTACCCTTACTGCTGGACTAACTGGTGGTGTTAAATAGCTGTATGTAATGTACCCTTACTGCTAGGACTAACTGGTGGTGTTAAATAGCTGTATGTAATGTACCCTTACTGCTAGGACTAACTGGTGGTGTTAAATAGCTGTATGTAATGTACCCTTACTGCTGGACTAACTGGTGGTGTTAAATAGCTGTATGTAATGTACCCTTACTGCTGGACTAACTGGTGGTGTTAAATAGCTGTATGTAATGTACCCTTACTGCTAGGACTAACTGGTGGTGTTAAATAGCTGTATGTAATGTACCCTTACTGCTAGGACTAACTGGTGGTGTTAAATAGCTGTATGTAATGTACCCTTACTGCTGGACTAACTGGTGGTGTTAAATAGCTGTATGTAATGTACCCTTACTGCTGGACTAACTGGTGGTGTTAAATAGCTGTATGTAATGTACCCTTACTGCTAGGACTAACTGGTGGTGTTAAATAGCTGTATGTAATGTACCCTTACTGCTAGGACTAGCTGGTGGTGTTAAATAGCTGTATGTAATGTACCCTTACTGCTGGACTAACTGGTAGTGTTAAATAGCTGTATGTAATGTACCCTTACTGCTAGGACTAACTGGTGGTGTTAAATAGCTGTATGTAATGTACCCTTACTGCTAGGACTAACTGGTGGTCTTAAATAGCTGTATGTAGTGTACCCTTACTGCTAGGACTAACTGGTGGTGTTAAATAGCTGTATGTAGTGTACCCTTACTGCTAGGACTAACTGGTGGTGTTAAATAGCTGTATGTAATGTTCCCTTACTGCTGGACTAACTGGTGGTGTTAACCTTTCTAGCGCAGGCGTTCCGCTATCTGAAACCCTCGACAACATTCCGCTGAAAAGGCAGCGCGGGAAATTCAAAAATATTTTTTTTAAATATGTAACTTTCACACATTAACAAGTCCAATACAGCAAATGAAAGATAAACATCTCTTTAATCTACCCATCGTGTCCGATCTCAAAAAGGCTTTACAGCGAAAGCACATACATTGGCGCGTAACGTGCAGTAATGTTTTGATTCCAAAACATCTGGTGATTTTGCAGATAGCCACAGAAATCCCAGAAATACTGGTATATAAACATCGATAAAAGATACAATTGTTATTCACAGAATTAAAGATAAACTTCTCCTTAAACCTGTTAAGGCTGCAAGCCCGACGCCGGTACACCTATGACAACATCCAGCTCAAGTGCAGGGCGCGAAATTCAAAATCTATTTTTTTTAAATATTTAACTTTCACACATTAACAAGTCCAATACAGCATTTGAAAGATAAACATCTTGTCAATCCAGCCAACATGTCTGATTTTTTTTAATGTTTTACAGAGAAAACACCACATATATTTATGTTAGTTCACCACCAAATTAAAAAGAGGACAGACATTTTTCACAGCACAAGTAGGATGCAAGTAGCATGCACAAGCCAACCTAACTAACCTAGAACCAACCTAAATAACCTAGAAAACACTACCTCAGATGACAGTCGTATAACATGTTACACAATAAATCTATGTTTTGTTCAAAAAATGTGCATATTTGAGCTATAAATCAGTTTTACATTACTGCTACCATCATAGCTACAGTCAGAAATCGCACTGAAGCAGCCATAGTAATTACAGACACCAACGTCAACTACCCAATTACTCATCATAAAACATTTCAGAAAAATATATGGTGGATAGCTAATGAAAGACTAAGATCTTGTGAATAAAGCCAATATTTCCGATTTTTTTAAGTGTTTTACAGCGAAAACACAATATATCGTCATATTAGCTTACTACAATAGCTAACATCACAACAAAGCAAACGGTAGCATAGCACAGTTCGACAGATATATATGAAATAGCATCCCAAATTGGGTCCTTATCTTTGTTGATCTTCATTCAGAATGTTGTACAAGGGGTCTTTTGTTCAGAACCGTCTTTATTTGGATCCAGAAGAACTATTTCCCTCTTGAATTAGCAAGCACACTGGCCTTACTGCGCTAACCTCTCCTTCGTCTTCAAACACATCACGTATAAAGTCACGAATAAATTTCAATAATATAATTAAACTATATTGAAAAAACATACTTTAGGATGATATTGTGACATGTATCAAAAAAAATCGAAGCCAGGGGTCATATTCATCTATAACGACCGTTTACCAGGTGGAGAGTCCAGGTCCAATTTCGAGCCTCAGAAAAAAAAATTATGACGGTCCTCTCACTCCAAGAGGGTGTATGCATTCTCTGAAAGAGATATTCAACTCCTTTCTGCTCTCACTTCCGCATGACAGCCAGAGGAAGGTGTATGACGTGTTTCTACAGTCCTAAGTGACATGACCTTTTATAGACAAGCTCTTAAAGAGACACTTCGCTTTTTGGAAATCTCACTTCCGGATAGGAAATGAGCTGTAAAAAGAGTTCTGTTTCACTTAGAGACATAATTCAAACGTTTTTAGAAACTAGAGAGTGTTTTCTATCCAATACTAATAATAATATGCATATTGTACGAGCAAGAATTGAGAACGAGGCCGTTTGAAATGGCCACCTCTTTCCAGGTTACTCAATGCTGCTCTTTCAGCCATAACAGGTTAACAAAACCAAAAAATTACATCAAGATATAGGGCAAATATCATTCAACTTCACTAGGGTAGGGGGGCAGCATTCGGAATTTTGGATGAAAAGCGTGCCCAAATTAACCTGCCTGCTACTCAGCCATAAAAGCTAGAATATGCATATAATTAGTAGATTTGGATAGAAAGCACCCTGAAATTTCTAAAACTGTTTGAATGATGTCGGTGAGTATAACAGAACTCATATGGCAGGCGAAAACCTGAGACAAAATCCAACCAGGAAGTGGGAAATCTGAGGTTTGTAGTTTTTCAAGTCATTGCCTACCGAATACACAGTGTCTATGGGGTTAAGTTGCACTTCCTAAGGCTTCCACTAGATGTCAACCGTCTTTAGAAACTTGTTTCAGGCTTCTGCTATAAAGGAGGGGGGATGGGAGCTGAATGAGTCATGGGTCTGGCAGAGTGTCTCCCGACAGATTTAGCTCTCGTTCCAGTGCTTTGCTGCAGACAATGGAATTCTCCGGTTGGAACATTATTGTTGATTTATGTTAAAAACATCCTAAAGATTGATTCCATACATTGTTTGATATGTTTCTACGACCTGTAACGGAACTTTTCGAGTTTTTGTCTGGACCTAGTGCTCATGAAGATGGATTACTGGGCTGAACACGCTAACTACTAGTGGCTATTTGGACATAAATTATGGACTTTATGGAACAAATCAGTCATTTATTGTTGAACTGGGATTCCTGGGAGTGCATTCTGATGAAGATCATCAAAGGTAAGTGAATATTTATAATGTTATTTCTAACTTCTGTTGACTACAACATGGCGGATATTTCTTTGGCTGGATTGGGCCCTGAGCGCCGTACTCAGATTATGCTTTTTCAGTAAAGTTTTTTTGAAATCTGACACAGCGGTTGCATTAACCTGTCTCACCCCCCCGTTCCGCTAGCGGAACTCCTCCCACATTCCACTGAAAAGGCAGAGCGCGAAATTCAAAAAATATTTTTTTAGAAATATTTAACTTTCACACATTAACAAGTCCAATACAGCTAATGAAAGATACACATCTTGTGAATCCAGCCAACATGTCTGATTTTTTTCATGTTTTACAGGGAAAACACAATATATATTTATGTTAGCTCACCAACAAATAGAAAAAAGCACAGACATTTTTCACAGCACAGGTAGCAAAATCTAAATCAACCAAACTAACCTAGAACAAACCAAAGAAACCAAGAAACAACTTAATCAGATGACAGTCTTATAACATGTTATACAATAAATCTATGTTTTGTTCGAAAAATGTGCATATTTCAGGTATAAATCATAGTTTACATTGCGGCTACAATCAGAAATTGCACCGAAAGCAGCCAGAATAATTACAGACACCAACGTGACATACCGAAATACTCATCATAAAACATTTCTGAAAAATACATGGTGTATAGCAAATTAAAGACAAAGATCTTGTGAATACAGCCAATATTTCAGATTTTCTAAGTGTTTTACAGCGAAAACACAATATAGCATTATATTAGCTTACTACAATAGCCTACAACACTACCGCATTCATTCATCAAGGCACGTTAGCGATAGCAATAGGCACGTTAGCGTTAGCGAATAAACCAGCAAAAGATATTAAATTTCACTAACCTTCATAAACCTTCCTCAGATGACAGTCCTGTAACATCAGGTTATACATACACTTATGTTTTGTTCGAAAATGTGCATATTTAGAGCTGAAATCCGTGGTTATACAACGTAGCATAACGTAGCATAACGTGCTAACGTAGCATCTTTTTCCCAGAATGTGCAGATATTTCTATTAGACTCTCACCTATTCTGACGAAATAGCTATTCATAAACATTACAAAAAAATACATGTTGTATAGGAAACGATAGATCCATTAGTTCTTAATGCAATCACAGTGTTAGAATTCAAAAAATATCTTCATTACGACATAAGACTTAGTTATGGTAAGGGAATAACCAAAACCTGAGCGCAAAGCTACTAGAACACAGTTCGACAGATATATGAAATAGCATCACAAAATGGTTCCTACTTTTGCTGATCTTCTATCAGAATGTTGTACAAGGGGTCCTTTGTCCAGAACCGTCTTTGTTTGGATTCAGAACGTTCTTTTTCCCTCTTGAATTAGCAAGCACACTGGCCATGCGGCACTAAGCTCTCCAACTTCAACAAAGTCGAACAACGCAACACAACTAACGTCCCGAATAAAGTTAAATAATCTAATGAAACTATATTGAAAAAACATACTTTAGGATGATATTGTAACATGTTCAAAGCCGGAGCTCATATTCGACCATAACGACCGGTTTCCAGTAGGCAATAACAGGTCCCCCGACGCGCCTTGCAGACAACAGAAAATGGGGGACACGTTGTTCCAAGATGGTTAATTCAACGTCAGACAGAGATAATCAACTCATTTTTCCTCTCACTTCCTCTTGACATCCGGGTGAAGGCGTATGACGTGCACGTATAGTCATACGTATAATGCCCATTTATAGGTAGTCACTTGAATAGAAGATAGATTTCAGACTTTCCACTTCCTGGTCACAAAGTGTGCTGCCAAAAGAGTTCTGTTTTACCCACAGACAAAATTCAAACGGTTTTAGAAACTAGAGAGTGTTTTCTATCCAATAGTAATAATAATATGCATATTGTACGAGCAAGAATTGAGTACGAGGCCGTTTAAATTGGATACGATTTTCCCCAAAGGTGAAAACAGCACCCCCTGTCCTCATCAGGTTAAAGGCTCCATTGATAGGGCAAATAGGAGACTGGACGCTGGACAGCCTTGACAAGTACCACTCTTCATATGTTATGGGTATGCTTGTCACCTGCAAGGACTAGGGAGTAAAAAAAAAAAAATTAATAACCAAATAGCGCCAAGCACAGGCAAAATCCTAGAGTATAACTGGGTGACAAATTCACCTTTCAGCAGGACAATAACCCAATACACAAGGCCAGATATACAGTGCATTCGGAAAGTTTTCAGACCCCTTGACTTTTTACAAATTTTGTTACGTTACTGCCTTATTCTAAAATTGGTTAAATCGTTTTTTAAATTGCTCTTAACTGCTAGGCTACCTACAGCCCATTAAACCACACGAGAAGATAGTTTTATCACATGGAGGTTTCATTCAAGTCTCTGTTTAATATTTAACTTGAAACTGTTTGTCTTTAGCAGGAGAGCGACCAGACTCTCACTCTGACAGCGGGAAGAGTCCTTCAGGGGAACCAGACCCAGAGACGTCCAAACCAGCAAGACGACATCACTGCTCCCAGTGTGGAAAAAGTTATATCCAATCACAACACCTGAAATTACATGAGAGAACACACACAGGAGAAAAGCCTTACCACTGTTCCCAGTGTGGAAAGAGTTTTAGTCAGTTATGGAACCTAAAAATTCATACACGAATACACTCTGGAGAGAAGCCTTACCACTGTTCCCAGTGTGGAAAGAGTTTTTGTCAGTTAGGGAGCCTGAAAAGTCATAAGCGAATACACTCTGGAGAGAAGCCTTATCACTGCTCCAAATGTGGAATTGCTTTTTCATGGTTAAACAACCTGAAAGCGCATGAGAGAATACACACAGGTGAGAAGTCTTACCACTGTTCCCAGTGTGGAAAGAGTTTTAGCAGATCACAACAACTGAAATTACACAAGAGAACACACACAGGAGAAAAGCCTTACCACTGTACCCAGTGTGGAAAGAGGTTTAGCCGATCACAAGAACTGACAGTACACAAGAGAACACACACAGGAGAAAAGCCTTACCGCTGCTCCCAGTGTGGAAAAAGTTTTATCCGATCACAACAACTGAAAGTACACAAGAGAATACACACAGGAGAAAAGCCTTACCACTGTTCCCAGTGTGGAACGAGTTTTCGGGTGTTATCGAGCCTGAAAAGTCATAAGCAAATACACTCTGGAGAGAAGTCTTACACATGTTCCCATTGTGGTAAGAGCTTTAAGCTGGTAGGGAATCTGACATCGCATTTGAGCACACACAACAAGGAAAAGCTCTACCAATGTTCCTTGTGTGGAAAGCGGTTTACCCAGTTAGAAGCCCTGATTATGCATGACAGGACACACGCAGGAGGGGATAAGACCTACCACTGCTCCCAGTGTGGAAAGAGATTTTATTGGTTAAGGCACCTGAATAAGCATGAAAGAATACATACACAGGAGGAGAAGACATACCACTGCTCTCATTGTGGAAAGACATTTTCCCAGTCAGAGGACCTGAAATCACATGAGAAAATAGAGAGGCTGTGTTCTGACTTGAGTTTTTGACTGATAATTTGTGTTTTTGTTTCATCCTCATGAAATCAAATTGTATGAAACCAGAATACGGTTACTTTTGTTGTTATTTCATTTCGAGACATGATCATGTCTAATATCAGATTAAATATTTAAAAATGTCTATTGGGTTTTGATTATGAGCTTTGATTGATTTGATACAAGTATAAACCCTCTGATGTTGTTCATCATATGATTTTCTATTGCAAAATGTCAATTATTATATAAGTAAGTAAGTAGCCTTGCACAAGCCTTTGTGTTTGTATTTATTATGGATCCCCCCCTACTCTTCCTGGGGTCCAGCAACATTAAGGCAGTTAAACATTTTAAAAACATTACAAAACATTTTAAAAACAGATTTCACAACATATTAAGTGTGTGTCCTCAGGCCTCTACTACCACATATCTACAACACTAAATCCATGTCCTCAGGCCTCTACTACCACATATCTACAACACTAAATCCATGTCCTCAGGCCTCTACTACCACATATCTACAACACTAAATCCATGTGTCCTCAGGCCTCTACTACCACATATCTACAACACTAAATCCATGTCCTCAGGCCTCTACTACCACATATCTACAACACTAAATCCATGTGTACGTGTGTGTATAGACCCCCGACTTTCCAACCTGAAGATCACTGACGTCATGATTTGACCTTGTTTTTTTCAGAGTTCCCAGTTGTCTTGAGAGTCCCGTTATTCCACCATGTCTTGAGAGTCCCGTTATTCCACCATGTCTTGAGAGTCCCGTTATTCCACCATGTCTTGAGAGTCCTGTTATTCCACCATGTCTTGAGAGTCCCGTTATTCCACCATGTCTTGAGAGTCCTGTTATTCCACCATGTCTTGAGAGTCCCGTTATTCCACCATGTCTTGAGAGTCCTGTTATTCCACCATGTCAGAGAAAACACTGTTGATGATTGCAAAAAAGGATTTGATGAATGCAACATATTTTTCTGGATTAAAATAATAATAATATTTTTTAACTGTTAGCTACTAGTGGACATTCATTATATACATCTATGTATTGTTACACCACGCAGGAGGAGTAAAGACCTAGCTGTTCATTTTAATATTATCTGTTAGTCTACTTGAATTAATATGAAATTGCCTTACGCACTGTTCAGATGCCGAATTTAAGGTGAGTTGAATTTAATAGAAAAATGGCAACAGTAAACATGTTGACCCCCATGAATGATGCAGCGCCCCCTTTGGGCCAATCAGTGTAATTTAGCAAATGCCGGATCTTTGGCAAAAACACATAATTCACCCAAGTTTCGTCAAAATTAGCCCAGTGGGGTCTGAGATATAATTTGGGTTAGCTAGACTCATATCCCCGAGCATGTGTGCCAAATGTCACCACTCTGAGTCAAACAGATCACCACCGTGTGGTAGATACGAATGTTCTTGCATATATTGAGTCTTGACAGTGTTTGCAACATGTGTACCAAGTTTTGTTACAATACGAATATCCTTGACTGATTTATGTGCCAGACCACGCCCACCTGCAGGATTATTGGTCAAATAGCAGCCATTTTATTTTAGGTACAAGTCTGGAAAATATTGTGTTTAGAGTCTTTTGGCCATAGATTCCACATATCAAGTTTGGTGCAGATCGATCGGTGCCAGAAGAGTTTTCAGTGTTTTCCACAAAATTCCAAAGTTGCCACAAAGTCTGAAGGTCCGTCTACTTGACCAATCAGATGAGGAGTGTATTCCGATTTGCATGAAACAATTTTTTTTTTTATTACATTCGGAAAGCATTCAGACCCCTTGCCTTTTCCACATTTTGTGACGTTACAGCCTTATTCTAAAATGGATTAAATATATAAAAATGCTCATCAATCTACACACAATACCCCATAATGACAAAGCGAAAACTGGTTTTTAGAAATGTTTGCAAATGTATTAAAATATGAGAAAAAAAATGAAATACCTTGTTTAAGTATTCAGACCCTCTGCTATGAGTCTCGAAAATGACCTCCAGTGCATCCTGTTTCCGTTGATCATCCTTGAGATGTTTCTCCAACTTCATTGGGAGTCCACCTGTGGTAAATTCAATTGATTGGACATGATTTTATATATAAGGTCCCACAGTTGACAGTGCATGTCAGAGCAAAAACCAAGCCATGAGGTTGAACGTAGAGCTCCGAGACAGGATTGTGTTGAGGCACAGATCTAGGGAAGGGTACCAAAACATGTCTGCAGCATTGAAGGTCCCCAGGAACACAGTGGCCTCCATCATTCTTAAACGGAAGAAGTTTGGAACCACCAAGACTCTTCCTAGAGTTGGCCGCCAGGCCAAACTGACCAATCAGGGGAGAAGGGCCTTGGTCAGGGAGGTGATCGAGGGAAAGATGAACGGAGAAAAGTACAGAGAGATTCTTGATGAAAACCTGCTCCAGAGCACTCAGGACCTCAGACTGGGGCGAAGGTTCACCTTCCAACAGAACAACGACCCTAAGCTCACAGCCAAGGCAACGCAGGAGTGGCTTCGGGCCAAGTCTCTGAATGTCATTGAGTGGCCCAGACAGAGCCCGGACTTGAATCAAGTTTATTTTTTATATAGCCCTTCGTACATCAGCTAATATCTCGAAGTGCTGTACAGAAACCCAGCCTGAAACCCTAAACAGCAAGCAATGCAGGTGTAGAAGCACGGTAGCTAGGGAAAACTCCCTAGAAAGGCCAAAACCTAGGAAGAAACCTAGAGAGGAACCGGGCTATGAGGGGTGGCCAGTCCTCTTCTGGCTGTGCCGGGTGGAGATTATAACAGAACATGGCCAAGATGTTCAAATGTTCATAAATGACCAGCATGGTCAAATAATAATCAGGAGTAAATGTCAGTTGGCTTTTCATAGCCGATCATTAAGAGTATCTCTACCGCTCCTGCGGTCTCTAGAGAGTTGAAAACAGCAGGTCTGGGACAGGTAGCACGTCCGGTGGACAGGTCAGGGTTCCATAGCCGCAGGCAGAACAGTTGAAACTGGAACAGCAGCAAGGCCAGGTGGACTGGGGACAGCAAGGAGTCATCATGCCCGGTAGTCCTGACGCATGGTCCCATGGCTCAGGTCCTCCGAGAGAGAGAAAGAAAGAGAGAAGGAGAGAATTAGAGAGAGCATACTTAAATTCACACAGGACACCGGATAAGACAGGAAAAGTACTCCAGATATAACCAACTGACCCTAGCCCCCCGACACATAAACTACTGCAGCATAAATACTGGAGGCTGAGACAGGAGGGGTCAGGAGACACTGTGGCCCCATCCGATGATACCCCCGGACAGGGCCAAACAGGAAGGATATAACCCCACCCACTTTGCCAAAGCACAGCCCCCGCACCACTAGAGGGATATCTTCAACCACCAACTTACAATCCTGAGACAAGGCCGAGTATAGCCCACAAAGATCTCCACCACAGCACAAACCAAGGGGGGGCGCCAACCCAGACAGGAAGATCACGTCAGTAACTCAACCCACTCAAGTGACGCACCCCTCCTAGGGACGGAATGAAAGAGCACCAGTAAGCCAGTGACTCAGCCCCCGTAATAGGGTTAGGGGCAGAGAATCCCAGTGGAGAGAGGGGAACCGGCCAGGCAGAGACAGCAAGGGTGGTTTGTTGCTCCAGGGCCTTTCCGTTCACCTTCACACTCCTGGGCCAGACTACACTCAATCATATGACCTACTGAAGAGATAAGTCTTCAGTAAAGACTTAAAGGTTGAGACCGAGTCTGCGTCTCTCACATGGGTAGGCAGACCATTCCATAAAAATGGAGATCTATAGGAGAAAGCCCTGCCTCCAGCTGTTTGCTTAGAAATTTACCACCTTCACAAGGTCAGTCTCAGTGCTGTGATGGGGTCTAAAACCAGACTGAAGCGTTTCGTATACATTGTTTGTCTTCAGGAAGGCAGTGAGTTGCTGCGCAACAGCTTGGAAGATTCGATATAGGGCGATAGTTTTTTATATTTTCTGGGTCAAGGTTTGGCTTTTTCAAGAGAGGCTTTATTACTGCCACTTTTAGTGAGTTTGGTACACATCCGGTGGATAGAGAGCCGTTTATTATGTTCAACATAGGAGGGCCAAGCACATGAAGCAGCTCTTTCAGTAGTTTAGTTGGAATAGGATCCAGTATGCAGCTTGAAGGTTTAGAGGCCATGATTATTTTCATCATTGTGTCAAGAGATATAGTACTAAAACACTTAAGTGTCTCTCTTGATCCTAGGTCCTGGCAGAGTTGTGCAGACTCAGGACAGCTAAGCTTTGAAGGAATACGCAGATTTAAAGAGGAGTCCGTAATTTGCTTTCTAATGATCATGATGTTTTCCTCAAAGTTCATGAATTTATTACTGCTGAAGTGAAAGCCATCCTCACTTGGGGAATGCTGCTTTTTAGTTAGCTTTGCAACAGTATCAAAAATAAATTTTGGATTGTTCTTATTTTCCTCAATTAAGTTGGAAAAGTAGGATGATCGAGCAGCAGTGAGGGCTCTTCGATACTGCACGGTACTGTCTTTCCAAGCTAGTCGGAAGACTTCCAGTTTGGTGTGGCGCCATTTCCGTTCCAATTTTCTGGAAGCTTGCTTCAGAGCTCGGGTATTTTCTGTAAACCAGGGAGCTAGTTTCTTATGACAAATGTTTTTAGTTTTTAGGGGTGCAACTGCATCTAGGGTATTGCGCAAGGTTAAATTGAGTTCCTCAGTTAGGTGGTTAACTGATTTTTGTCCTCTGACGTCCTTGGGTAGGCAGAAGGAGTCTGGAAGGGCATCAAGGAATCTTTGTGTTGTCTGAGAATTTATAGTACGACTTTTGATGCTCCTTGGTTGGAGTCTGACCAGATTATTTGTTGCGATTGCAAACGTAATAAAATGGTGGTCCGATAGTCCAGGATTATGAGGAAAAACATTAAGATCTACAACATTTATTCCATGGGACAAAACTAAGTCCAGAGTATGACTGTGGCAGTGAGTAGGTCCAGAGACATGTTGGACAAAACCCACTGAGTCGATGATGGCTCCAAAAGCCTTTTGGAGTGGGTCTGTGGACTTTTCCATATGAATATTAAAATCACCAAAAATTAGAATATTATCTGCTATATTATCTGCTAGGAATTCAGGGAACTCAGTGAGGAACGCTGTATAAGGCCCAGGAGGCCTGTAAACAGTAGCTATAAAAAGTGATTGAGTAGGCTGCATAGATTTCATGACTAGAAGCTCAAAAGACGAAAACGTCATTTTTTGTTTTTGTAAATTGAAATGTTCTATCGTAAATGTTAGCAACACCTCCGCCTTTGCGGGATGCACGGGGGATATGGTCACTAGTGTAACCAGGAGGTGAGGCCTCATTTAACACAGTAAATTCATCAGGCTTAAGCCATGTTTCAGTCAGACCAATCACATCAAGATTATGATCAGTGATTAGTTTATTGACTATAACTGCCTTTGAAGTGAGGGATCTAACATTAAGTAGCCCTATTTTGAGATGTGAGGTATCACGATCTCTTTCAATAATGTCAGGAATGGAGGAGGTCTTTATCCTAGTGAGATTGCTAAGGCGAACACCGCCATGTTTAGTTTTGCCCAATCTAGGTCGAGGCACAGACACAGTCTCAATGGGGATAGCTGAGCTGACTACACTGACTATGCTAGTGGCAGACTCCACTAAGCTGGCAGGTTGGCTAACAGCCTGCTGCCTGGCCTGCACCCTATTTCATTGTGGATCTAGAGGAGTTAGAGCCCTGTCTATGTTGGTAGATAAGATGAGAGCACCCCTCCAGCTAGAATGGAGTCCATCACTCCTCAGCAGGTCTGGCTTGGTCCTGTTTGTGGGTGAGTCCCAGAAAGAGGGCCAATTATCTACAAATTCTATCTTTTGGGAGGGGCAGAAAACAGTTTTCAACCAGCGATTGAGTTGTGAGACTGCTGTAGAGCTCATCACTCCCCCTAACTGGGAGGGGGCCAGAGACAATTACTCGATGCCACCATATCTTTCTAGCTGATTTACACGCTGAAGCTATGTTGCGCTTGGTGACCTCTGACTATTTCATCCTAACATTGTTGGTGCCGATGTGGATAACAATATCTCTATACTCTCTACACTCGCCAGTTTTAGCTTTAGCCAGCACCATCTTCAGATTAGCCTTAACGTCGGTAGCCCTGCCCCCTGGTAAACAGTGTATGATCGCTGGGTGATTCGTTTTAAGTCTTGATGAACTTGATTGAACATCTCTGGAGAGACCTGAAAATAGCTGGTCCCCATCCAACCTGACAGAGCTTGAGAGGATCTGCAGAGAAGAATGGGAGAAACTCCCCAAATATAGGTTAGCCAAGCTTGTAGCGTCATACCCAAGAAGACTCAAGGCTGTAATCGCTGCCCAAGGTGCTTCAACAAAGTACTGAGTCTGGATATTTATGTAAATGTCATATGTTTTTATTTTATACATTTGATCATTTGATCATTTCAAACAACCTGTTTTTGCTTTGTCATTGGGTATTGTGTGTATATTGATGACGAGAGAAAAAAACAGCTCAATCAATTTTAGAACAAGCAGTCTGAGTACTTTCTGAGTACTCTGTAACGTAACAAAATGTGGGAAAAGTTAAGCAGTCTGAGTACTTTCTGAATGCTCTGTAACGTAACAAAATGTGGGAAAAGTTAAGCAGTCTGAGTACTTTCTGAATGCTCTGTAACGTAACAAAATGTGGGAAAAGTTAAGCAGTCTGAGTACTTTCTGAATGCTCTGTAACGTAACAAAATGTGGAAAAAGTTAAGCAGTCTGAGTACTTTCTGAATGCTCTGTAACGTAACAAAATGTGGAAAAAAGTTAAGCAGTCTGAGTACTTTCTGAATGCTCTGTAACGTAACAAAATGTGGAAAAAGTTAAGCAGTCTGAGTACTTTCTGAATGCTCTGTAACGTAACAAAATGTGGAAAAAGTTAAGCAGTGTGAATACTTTCTGAATGCTCTGTATCTTGAGAGTTCAAGTTTGAGAACCAAATATCTAAATACATTCGGGAACAAGAATTGGCAACGTCACTCAAACTCACAGCATTGAGAAAGGACCGAAGTCCCTAACATTCATAACATTGAGGAAGGACCGAAGTCCCTAACATTCATAACATTGAGGAAGGACCGAAGTCCCTAACATTCATAACATTGAGGAAGGACCGATGTCCCTAACATTCATAACATTGAGGAAGGACCGAAGTCCCTAATATTCATAACATTGAGGAAGGACCAATGTCCCTAACATTCATAACATTGAGGAAGGACTAATGTCCCTAACATTCATAACATTGAGGAAGGACCAATGTCCCTAACATTCATAACATTGAGGAAGGACCAATGTCCCTAACATTCATAACATTGAGGAAGGATCAATGTCCATAACATTCATAACATTGAGGAAGGACCAATGTCCATAACATTCATAACATTGAGGAAGGACCGAAGTCCCTAACATTCATAACATTGAGGAAACCCGAAGTCCCTAACATTCATAACATTGAGGAAGGACCAATGTCCATAACATTCATAACATTGAGGAAGGACCGATGTCCCTAACATTCATAACATTGAGGAAGGACCGATGTCCCTAACATTCATAACATTGAGGAAGGACCGATGTCCCTAACATTCATAACATTGAGGAAGGACCGATGTCCCTAACATTCATAACATTGAGGAAGGACCAATGTCCCTAACATTCATAACATTGAGGAAGGACCAATGTCCCTAACATTCATAACATTGAGGAAGGACTGATGTCCCTAACATTCATAACATTGAGGAAGGACCGATGTCCCTAACATTCATAACATTGAGGAAGGACCAATGTCCCTAACATTCATAACATTGAGGAAGGACCGATGTCCCTAACATTCATAACATTGAGGAAGGACCGATGTCCCTAACATTCATAACATTGAGGAAGGACCGAAGTCCCTAACATTCATAACATTGAGGAAGGACTAATGTCCCTAACATTCATAACATTGAGGAAGGACTAATGTCACTAACATTCATAACATTGCGAAAGGACAATTTTTTTGGGTCAAAAGGGTAAGTAGTATAGTCTTCTTTTAGATGCCTAGTAGCTAACTGTTAATACCCTCATCTAAAATGAGCTCACTAGCTGGCATAAGGGATTCCAGTCCAAGCACAGAGGAGTTATTCTATTGGACAGAGAAACGTTGTTAGTTTCCATACAAGCCTTTCATTCTAATAGTAATATATCATGTTGTTGACCTTCACCAGATGCCTTTAACAGGAAAACAACAGTTGGGAGAGGAACAGGCTCCTATTTAAATGGGGTTCCATTTCAAGTTGTTGGCACAAAGACGTATGAATGTCACCAAGAGGAAAGACAGACAAACAATAGACAAAGAGAAATATGAGGCTGAAATTAACAAGAAGACTGTAATTGCAAAGACAGATCACTGTAATTTATACCATACATATTTACAACATTAATTTCACTTGAATTGTGTTGAATTACTAACTAACAATGGAATATTCCTCAACAAAAATGGAAGAAATGGGACTTTAAACAGGTGTCTTAACTCTGTGGTCACTAAAGATCCCATGACACTTATGAAGCTGGTCATCTGATTGGTTGAGGAGGCGGGCCTTCTGACTTAGTTGCTGTGGTAACTGGTGACGACCATGGGTCCCTGAGACAAATTGGTTCCTTGTGAGGAGAGGGACCTATGTACCGAATTTCATGATTTTGAGTAAAACGGGGTGAAGGGAGCATGACCTTTCAAAGTGTACATTTTCAATCTCTTGTTACAGCGCCATCATCTGGCCAATCAGTGTAATTTTGTAAATGCCAGGTCTCAATGGCAAAACGCATCATTCACCCAAGTTTCGTCAAAATCAGGCCAGTGCTGTCTGAGATATCGCACGTGACTAAGGTACGAACTTACTAACATACTAAAGTATTAACGGAATAAGACCGTTCCACAGTCACGTCCCCAAATTTCATCAAAGGGAACAATTAAGAGCAGCTTGGCACGGTTAAGAGCTTTGCTTGATGTACTGATTGGTTTCATATAACGCTCTCAATTCTGCAGCAGACTCCTATGGGGTCAAATTCACGCCATATGTATTGAATCAAATCGTAAAAATGAAAAATAAAGTTGTGAATGTAAACATATTTGAAAATGAAGAAAAAATAAATAATGTAAAAAGACATTAAAAGCAAAATCCCAAAACGTGTAAGCAAATAATTAAGGCGAGAGCAAAACTCAATGACAAATGAATAAAATCAATATTTAAATCGAATGCAAAAATCGTTTTCAGTTAAACTTTCTCAGCAACCAATCCTATTGAATACATTTTGCCTACGCTCTTGCCTGCATGTACTAACTTCGGGTTACGCTGCTCGTATCTTTTCTTTCACTGCCAGTCTTTCAGAATGAGAGTTTTTTCATTATTTTTCCATGAAGGGCGGGGTTTTTAGAGGGAGGCGTTAACAATGAGTCTCCAGTGGTCCGCTAGTTTGTGAGTGACGGTTCGTCTGGCGTTGCTACTCTGATTGGTTGAGGATGAGCCAATCGCTGATTACTTTTGTTTTCTGCAACACCCCTCATTTTGACGTCACCACAATCGACTTCAATGACGTCAGTCTCAGACTGAAGTATGTAGCGAAGGATAGAACAGTGGAATAATTCAGTTTGAGTCGTCAGGCAACTCTGTCGCCAATCTTCCAAAGAGAAAGGGACGTATGTTTTTGTTTGATGCGGCGATAGAGCGATGCATGAACTAGGGCTTAAATGCTCATGCGAATGCGCTGTAAAATAAAATGTCATTGTATTGGCCACATACACATATTTAGCAGATGTTATTGCGGGTGTAGCGATATGCTTGTGTTCCTAGCTCCAACAGTGCAGTAGTATCTAACGATTCACAACAATACACACACATCTAAAAGTAAAATAATGGAATTAAGAAATATATAAATATTAGGATGAGCAATGTAGCATTGACTAAAATACAGTAGAATACAGTATATGCATATGAAGTGGGTACAAAAGTATGTAAACATTATTAAAGTGACTAGTGATTCCATGTCTATGTGCATACGCCGGCAGCCTCTAATGTGCAGGGTTGAGTAACCGGGTGGTAACCAGCTCAGTGATAGTTAAAAAATAGTCTGATAGCCTTGAGATAGAAGCTGTTTTTCAGTCTCTAGGTCCCAGCTTTGTAGATGTCTTGTCATTGTTGGTAATCAGGCCTACTACTGTTGTGTCTTATAGTATTTATATTCTCTCTTAGGAAATCCGCACTAATCCATCAACACACGCTTCACTTTGTACGTTTACATTAAATATTACACTTCGATGAAACAAATGTTTGCACCCCAAAAATTAAATAAATACAACTGCGTTACCCACTCCAGTCAGCAGACGGCGATGGGCATATTTCAGGCAATACTGCTAGTGTGACGTCTAATGTAGTGGACGGGACGCTTCATCAACAGTAACAACAGTTAGTCAGCCACCTCCGTAGCCAACATTGCTGAAAACAGTCACTGTGTTTTAAACATACTTCTGTCGTGTCTACTTGTTGGCCCATTTACTGTAACGTTAATATTTACGTTGTTTGTCAGGTAGCTGGCTTGCTAAGTTAGTTTTGTCCTAGGCTAATCGCTAATTCTAAGTAGCTAGCTAGTTAACATCCCCGACCATGAGTTCACTAAGCCACTCTGATAAAGAAGAGGTCTGCTGGACGGAGGAAGAAGAGGCTGTTACAGTTAAACAAGAGGTAGAGAACGAGGATGTTACTGTGAAAGAAGAAGAGAAAGAAGCTTTCAGAGTGAAAGAGGAGGAGGATGTTACTGCGAAAGAAGAAGAGAAAGACGCTTTCAGAGTGAAAGAGGAGGAGGATGTTACTGTGAAAGAAGAGGAGGAAGACGTTTTCGGAGTGAAGATAGAGGGGGAGATTACTGTCACGTTGAAAGAGGAAGAAGAGGAGGGGGAGATTACTGTCACGTTGAAAGAGGAAGAAGAGGAGGGGCAGATTACTGTCACGTTGAAAGAGGAAGAAGAGGAGGGGCAGATTACTGTCACGTTGAAAGAGGAGGAGGAAGAGGAGACGGGAGATCTGAGTTACACCGGTAAGTAGTGTCTTAAAAACGGGGGCACAAACTCTTCAGTCCTTGAATATTGCTAGGTCACATGTTTGAAGGCGAGGTATTGAAATTTAAAAGTTACTCATATTTATATATAAACGTGTAAGTGCTTTTTTGGGTAAACCATAGGTTGAACAATCCTATGGGAAAACCTACCCTGTGAACGATCCTAAGTTGGTTTTAGGTTTCTCGGGTCACATTGTGAATGAACTATTGAAATTAAGTGATTTGTTAAAAATCTACATTTTAATCTAAAGAGTTTTCAACGTGCCTTTCCATGACAGGAATAATGGACCGTTGGAATTAGGTTTCTAAATCATGTGGTGAAAGAGGTGATTCCCATGACAGGAATAATGGACCGTTGGAATTAGGTTTCTAAATCATGTGGTGAAAGAGGTGATTCTCATGACAGGAATAATGGACCGTTGGAATTAGGTTTCTAAATCATGTGGTGAAAGAGGTGATTCTCATGACAGGAATAATGGACTGTTGGAATTAGGTTTCTAAATCATGTGGTGAAAGAGGTGATTCTCATGACAGGAATAATGGACCGTTGGAATTAGGTTTCTAAATCATGTGGTGAAAGAGGTGATTCTCATGACAGGAATAATGGACCGTTGGAATTAGGTTTCTAAATCATGTGGTGAAAGAGGTGATTCTCATGACAGGAATAATGGACTGTTGGAATTAGGTTTCTAAATCATGTGGTGAAAGAGGTGATTCTCATGACAGGAATAATGGACTGTTGGAATTAGGTTTCTAAATCATGTGGTGAAAGAGGTGATTCCCATGACAGGAATAATGGACCGTTGGAATTAGGTTTCTAAATCATGTGGTGAAAGAGGGGATTCTCATGAAAAGTGTCTGTGGACATATTTCTCATTACCGTAACACTTGTTTAAGTTGCTGTAAAAACTCCAATATTTGTTTTTACACATTTTATTTACCCAGGATGCATCATCTAGTGGAGTAGCCCTTATTCACCCAGGATGCATCATCTAGTGGAGTAGCCCTTATTCACCCAGGATGCATCATCTATTGGCGTAGCCCTTATTCACCCAGGATGCATCATCTAGTGGAGTAGCCCTTATTCACCCAGGATGCATCATCTATTGGAGTAGCCCTTATTCACCCAGGATGCATCATCTAGTGGAGTAGCCCTTATTCACCCAGGATGCATCATCTAGTGGAGTAGCCCTTATTTACCCAGGATGCATCATCTAGTGGAGTAGCCCTTATTCACCCAGGATGCATCATCTAGTGGAGTAGCTCTTATTCACCCAGGATGCATCATCTAGTGGAGTAGCTCTTATTCACCCAGGATGCATCATCTAGTGGAGTAGCTCTTATTCACCCAGGATGCATCATCTAGTGGAGTAGCTCTTATTCACCCAGGATGCATCATCTAGTGGAGTAGCTCTTATTCACCCAGGATGCATCATCTAGTGGAGTAGCTCTTATTCACCCAGGATGCATCATCTAGTGGAGTAGCTCTTATTCACCCAGGATGCATCATCTAGTGGAGTAGCTCTTATTTACCCAGGATGCATCATCTAGTGGAGTAGCCCTTATTCACCCAGGATGCATCATCTAGTGGAGTAGCTCTTATTCACCCAGGATGCATCATCTAGTGGAGTAGCCCTTATTCACCCAGGATGCATCATCTAGTGGAGTAGCCCTTATTCACCCAGGATGCATCATCTAGTGGAGTAGCTCTTATTCACCCAGGATGCATCATCTAGTGGAGTAGCCCTTATTCACCCAGGATGCATCATCTAGTGGAGTAGCCCTTATTCACCCAGGATGCATCATCTAGTGGAGTAGCTCTTATTCACCCAGGATGCATCATCTAGTGGAGTAGCTCTTATTCACCCAGGATGCATCATCTAGTGGAGTAGCCCTTATTCACCCAGGATGCATCATCTAGTGGAGTAGCCCTTATTTACCCAGGATGCATCATCTAGTGGAGTAGCCCTTATTCACCCAGGATGCATCATCTAGTGGAGTAGCCCTTATTCACCCAGGATGCATCATCTAGTGGAGTAGCTCTTATTCACCCAGGATGCATCATCTAGTGGAGTAGCTCTTATTCACCCAGGATGCATCATCTAATGGAGTAGCCCTTATTCACCCAGGATGCATCATCTAGTGGAGTAGCCCTTATTCACCCAGGATGCATCATCTAATGGAGTAGCCCTTATTCACCCAGGATGCATCATCTAGTGGAGTAGCCCTTATTCACCCAGGATGCATCATCTAGTGGAGTAGCCCTTAGATGAGCCCAAGTTCGTTAACATTTTTCAAATCTGCATTCAGAATGAGGATCTTATTCTCAAACACCCCCTTTACGATACTTGACCTTGACATTATCGAAATGACAAAACATTGGGGAAAACTTAGAGAACCATTACCTTACCAACATGGAGACATGAATGGGCTTTAGTGATGTGGTAAACACTGAGAGACCCATTACCTTACCAACATGGAGACATGAATGGGCTTTAGTGATGTGGTAAACACTTAGAGACCCATTACCTTACCAAGATGGAGACATGAATGGGCTTTAGTGATGTGGTCAACACTTAGAGAACCATTACCTTACCAACATGGAGGCATGAATGGGCTTTAGTGATGTGGTAAACACTTAGAGAACCATTACCTTACCAACATGGAGGCATGAATGGGCTTTAGTGATGTGGTAAACACTTAGAGAACCATTACCTTACCAACATGGAGGTATGAATGGGCTTTAGTGATGTGGTAAACACTTAGAGACCCATTACCTTACCAACATGGAGACATGAATGGGCTTTAGTGATGTGGTAAACACCTTAGAGAACCATTACCTTACCAACATGGAGACATGAATGGGCTTTAGTGATGTGGTAAACACCTTCGAGACCCATTACCTTACCAACATGGAGACATGAATGGGCTTTAGTGATGTGGTAAACACTTAGAGACCCATTACCTTACCAACATGGAGGTATGAATGGGCTTTAGTGATGTGGTAAACACTTAGCGACCCATTACCTTACCAACATGGAGACATGAATGGGCTTTAGTGATGTGATAAACACTTAGAGAACCATTACCGTACCAACATGGAGACATGAATGGGCTTTAGTGATGTGCTAAACACTTAGAGAATCATTACCTTACCAACATGGAGACATGAATGGGCTTTAGTGATGTGGTAAACACTGAGAGAACCATTACCTTACCAGCATGGAGACATGAATGGGCTTTAGTGATGTGCTAAACACTGAGAGAACCATTACCTTACCAACATGGAGACATGAATGGGCTTTAGTGATGTGGTAAAACACTTAGAGACCCATTACCTTACCAACATGGAGACATGAATGGGCTTTAGTGATGTGGTAAACACTGAGAGACCCATTACCTTACCAACATGGAGACATGAATGGGCTTTAGTGATGTGATAAACACTTAGAGAACCATTACCGTACCAACATGGAGACATGAATGGGCTTTAGTGATGTGCTAAACACTTAGAGAATCATTACCTTACCAACATGGAGACATGAATGGGCTTTAGTGATGTGGTAAACACTGAGAGAACCATTACCTTACCAGCATGGAGACATGAATGGGCTTTAGTGATGTGCTAAACACTGAGAGAACCATTACCTTACCAACATGGAGACATGAATGGGCTTTAGTGATGTGGTAAAACACTTAGAGACCCATTACCTTACCAACATGGAGACATGAATGGGCTTTAGTGATGTGGTAAACACTTAGAGACCCATTACCTTACCAACATGGAGACATGAATGGGCTTTAGTGATGTGGTAAACACTGAGAGACCCATTACCTTACCAACATGGAGACATGAATGGGCTTTAGTGATGTGGTAAACACTTAGAGACCCATTACCTTACCAACATGGAGACATGAATGGGCTTTAGTGATGTGGTAAAACACTTAGAGACCCATTACCTTACCAACATGGAGACATGAATGGGCTTTAGTGATGTGGTAAACACTTAGAGACCCATTACCTTACCAACATGGAGACATGAATGGGCTTTAGTGATGTGGTAAACACTGAGAGACCCATTACCTTACCAACATGGAGACATGAATGGGCTTTAGTGATGTGGTAAACACTTAGAGACCCATTACCTTACCAACATGGAGACATGAATGGGCTTTAGTGATGTGGTCAACACTTAGAGAACCATTACCTTACCAACATGGAGGCATGACTGGGCTTTAGTGATGTGGTAAACACTTAGAGAACCATTACCTTACCAACATGGAGGCATGAATGGGCTTTAGTGATGTGGTAAACACTTAGAGAACCATTACCTTACCAACATGGAGGCATGAATGGGCTTTAGTGATGTGGTAAACACTTAGAGAACCATTACCTTACCAACATGGATGTATGAATGGGCTTTAGTGATGTGGTAAACACTTAGAGAACCATTACCTTACCAACATGGAGACATGAATGGGCTTTAGTGATGTGGTAAACACTTAGAGACCCATTACCTTACCAACATGGAGACATGAATGGGCTTTAGTGATGTGGTCAACACTTAGAGAACCATTACCTTACCAACATGGAGGCATGAATGGGCTTTAGTGATGTGGTCAATAGTTTCCTGACTCATAATTTCTGTCTCCTATTACTTCCAGATGAAGCTAAGGGCCTCTCATTACAAAAACACAAATTTCTCATTACCGCATCATTTTTAGGCCCGTTTCGGTAATGAGAACCTTCATTTCGGTAATGATAATAAGCTAATTCTAATGTATCGTCAGTGGGTGTGCTGTGCTGGTAACTTTGATTATTTACTAGGACCACTGCTTTCACCTATTGTATAGATTCTTTTGTAAACCATCAGTTATCTGATAAAGTAGGGGTTGTCAATAAATATGGGTGTAAAAACCCCATTGAATTAACATAAAGCCACAATCTGGAGTTTGTTTTTCAGCAAAGAGTATCCCCGCCACTTAATGAAGGATATCCCCTCATTTTGACGTGTGCACCTGTTATAACACCTACCTATAGTGTTGTTAGATATCCCACCTGTTATAACACCTACCTATAGTGTTGTTAGATATCCCACCTGTTATAACACCTACCTATAGTGTTGTTAGGTATCCCACCTGTTATAACACCTACCTATAGTGTTGTTAGATATCCCACCTGTTATAACACCTACCTATAGTGTTGTTAGATATCCCACCTGTTATAACACCTACCTATAGTGTTGTTAGATATCCCACCTGTTATAACACCTACCTATAGTGTTGTTAGATATCCCACCTGTTATAACACCTACCTATAGTGTTGTTAGATATCCCAGTTATTGGTCCATATCCCACCTGTTATAACACCTACCTATAGTGTTGTTAGATATCCCACCTGTTATAACACCTACCTATAGTGTTGTTAGATATCCCACCTGTTATAACACCTACCTATAGTGTTGTTAGATATCCCACCTGTTATAACACCTGCCTATAGTGTTGTTAGATATCCCACCTGTTATAACACCTACCTCTAGTGTTGTTAGATATCCCACCTGTTATAACACCTACCTATAGTGGTGTTAGATATCCCACCTGTTATAACACCTACCTATAGTGTTGTTAGATATCCCACCTGTTATAACACCTACCTATAGTGTTGTTAGATATCCCACCTGTTATAACACCTGCCTATAGTGTTGTTAGATATCCCATCTGTTATAACACCTACCTCTAGTGTTGTTAGATATCCCACCTGTTATAACACCTACCTATAGTGGTGTTAGATATCCCACCTGTTATAACACCTACCTATAGTGGTGTTAGATATCCCACCTGTTATAACACCTGCCAATAGTGTTGTTAGATATCCCACCTGTTATAACACCTACCTCTAGTGTTGTTAGATATTCTACCTGTTATAACACCTGCCTATAGTGTTGTTAGATATCCCACCTGTTATAACACCTGCCTATAGTGTTGTTAGATATCCCACCTGTTATAACACCTACCTATAGTGTTGTTAGATATCCCACCTGTTATAACACCTACCTATAGTGTTGTTAGATATCCCACCTGTTATAACACCTACCTATAGTGTTGTTAGATATCCCACCTGTTATAACACCTACCTATAGTGTTGTTAGATATCCCACCTGTTATAACACCTACCTATAGTGTTGTTAGATATCCCACCTGTTATAACACCTACCTATAGTGTTGTTAGATATCCCACCTGTTATAACACCTACCTATAGTGTTGTTAGATATCCCACCTGTTATAACACCTACCTATAGTGTTGTTAGATATCCCAGTTGTTATAACACCTACCTATAGTGTTGTTAGATATCCCACCTGTTATAACACCTACCTATAGTGTTGTTAGATATCCTACCTGTTATAACACCTACCTATAGTGGTGTTAGATATCCCACCTGTTATAACACCTACCTATAGTGTTGTTAGGTATCCCACCTGTTATAACACCTACCTATAGTGTTGTTAGATATCCCACCTGTTATAACACCTACCTATAGTGTTGTTAGGTATCCCACCTGTTATAACACCTACCTATAGTGTTGTTAGATATCCCACCCGTTATAACACCTACCTATAGTGTTGTTAGATATCCCACCTGTTATAACACCTGCCTATAGTGTTGTTAGATATCCCACCTGTTATAACACCTACCTATAGTGTTGTTAGATATCCCACCTGTTATAACACCTACCTATAGTGTTGTTAGATATCCCACCTGTTATAACACCTACCTATAGTGTTGTTAGATATCCCACCTGTTATAACACCTACCTATAGTGTTGTTAGATATCCCACCTGTTATAACACCTACCTATAGTGTTGTTAGATATCCCAGTTATTGGTCCATATCCCACCTGTTATAACACCTACCTATAGTGGTGTTAGATATCCCACCTGTTATAACACCTACCTATAGTGTTGTTAGATATCCCACCTGTTATAACACCTACCTATAGTGTTGTTAGATATCCCACCTGTTATAACACCTGCCTATAGTGTTGTTAGATATCCCACCTGTTATAACACCTACCTCTAGTGGTGTTAGATATCCCACCTGTTATAACACCTGCCTATAGTGTTGTTAGATATCCCATCTGTTATAACACCTACCTCTAGTGTTGTTAGATATCCCACCTGTTATAACACCTACCTATAGTGGTGTTAGATATCCCACCTGTTATAACACCTACCTATAGTGGTGTTAGATATCCCACCTGTTATAACACCTACCTATAGTGTTGTTAGATATCCCACCTGTTATAACACCTGCCTATAGTGTTGTTAGATATCCCATCTGTTATAACACCTACCTCTAGTGTTGTTAGATATCCCACCTGTTATAACACCTACCTATAGTGGTGTTAGATATCCCACCTGTTATAACACCTACCTATAGTGGTGTTAGATATCCCACCTGTTATAACACCTGCCTATAGTGTTGTTAGATATCCCACCTGTTATAACACCTACCTCTAGTGTTGTTAGATATTCTACCTGTTATAACACCTACCTATAGTGTTGTTAGATATCCCACCTGTTATAACACCTGCCTATAGTGTTGTTAGATATCCCACCTGTTATAACACCTGCCTATAGTGTTGTTAGATATCCCACCTGTTATAACACCTGCCTATAGTGTTGTTAGATATCCCACCTGTTATAACACCTACCTATAGTGTTGTTAGGTATCCCACCTGTTATAACACCTACCTATAGTGTTGTTAGATATCCCACCTGTTATAACACCTACCTATAGTGTTGTTAGGTATCCCACCTGTTATAACACCTACCTATAGTGTTGTTAGATATCCCACCTGTTATAACACCTACCTATAGTGTTGTTAGATATCCCACCTGTTATAACACCTACCTATAGTGTTGTTAGATATCCCACCTGTTATAACACCTACCTATAGTGTTGTTAGATATCCCACCTGTTATAACACCTACCTCTAGTGTTGTTAGATATCCCACCTGTTATAACACCTACCTATAGTGTTGTTAGATATCCCACCTGTTATAACACCTACCTATAGTGTTGTTAGATATCCCACCTGTTATAACACCTACCTATAGTGTTGTTAGATATCCCACCTGTTATAACACCTACCTATAGTGTTGTTAGATATCCCACCTGTTATAACACCTACCTATAGTGTTGTTAGATATCCCACCTGTTATAACACCTACCTATAGTGTTGTTAGATATCCCACCTGTTATAACACCTACCTATAGTGTTGTTAGGTATCCCACCTGTTGGTTCATATCCCACATATTTAGATACTTAAAAGGCATATCATGTTATGCCATTTTCCCTTAGAATCCCACTCAACTTAGAACATACATCTAAAATACCTTAGAAGCACGGCAAGCGGTACCGCAATGCCAAGCCTAGGACCAAAAGGCACCTTAACAGCTTCTACCCCCAAGCCATAAGACTGCTGAACAACTAATCACATTGCCACCGGACTATTCCATTGACACCCCCCACCCCCTCACACTGACTCTGTACCGGTACCTCCTGTATGTAGCTTCCACATTGACTCTGTACCGGTACCCCCTGAATATAGCCTCCACATTGACTCTGTACTGGTACCCCCTGTATATAGCCTCCACATTGACTCTGTACTGGTACCTCCTGTATATAGCCTCCACATTGACTCTGTACCGGTACCCCCTGTATATAGCCTCCACATTGACTCTGTACCACCTGTATATAGCCTCCACATTGACCCTGTATCGGTAATACCTGTATATAGCCTCCACATTGACCCTGTATCGGTAATACCTGTATATAGCCTCCACATTGACTCTGTACCGGTAGCCCCTGTATATAGCCTCCACATTGACTCTGTACCACCTGTATATAGCCTCCACATTTACTCTGTACTGGTACCTTCTGTATATAGCCTCCACATTGACTCTGTACCGGTACCTCCTGTATATAGCCTCCACATTGACACTGTACCGGTACCTCCTGTATATAGCCTCCACATTGACTCTGTACTGGTACCCCCTGTATATAGCCTCCACATTGACACTGTACCGGTACCTCCTGTATATAGTAATTTCATGGTAAGGTCTACACTTGTTGTATTCAGCATTTCACGGTAAGGTCTACACTTGTTGTATTCAGCATTTCACGGTAAGGTTTACACTTGTTGTATTCAGCATTTCACGGTAAGGTCTACACTTGTTGTATTCAGCATTTCACGGTAAGGTCTACACTTGTTGTATTCAGCATTTCACGGTAAGGTCTACACTTGTTGTATTCAGCATTTCACGGTAAGGTCTACACTTGTTGTATTCGGCATTTCACGGTAAGGTCTACACTTGTTGTATTCGGCATTTCACGGAAAGGTCTACACTTGTTGTATTCGGCATTTCACGGAAAGGTCTACACTTGTTGTATTCAGCATTTCACGGTAAGGTCTACACTTGTTGTATTCGGCATTTCACGGAAAGGTCTACACTTGTTGTATTCAGCATTTCACGGTAAGGTCTACACTTGTTGTATTCAGCATTTCACGGTAAGGTCTACACTTGTTGTATTCAGCATTTCACGGTAAGGTCTACACTTGTTGTATTCAGCATTTCACGGTAAGGTCTACACTTGTTGTATTCAGCATTTCATGGTAAGGTCTACACCTGTTGTATTCAGCATTTCACGGTAAGGTCTACACCTGTTGTATTCAGCATTTCACGGTAAGGTCTACACCTGTTGTATTCAGCGCATCTGATAAATACAGTTTAATTTGATTTGAACCACACTTATCCATGTCTTAAAACACTGATATTTCCTGTAAAGACCCGATAGACATCAGTGCAGTTTGGTGATGTATTGGGTTACTGAATCTCTGATAGAGACCAGTACAGTTTGGTGATGTATTGGGTTACTGAATCTCTGATAGAGACCAGTACATTTTGATGATGTATTGGGTTACTGAATCTCTGATAGAGACCAGTACAGTCTGATGATGTATTGGGTTACTGAATCTCTGATAGAGACCAGTACAGTCTGATGATGTATTGGGTTACTGAATCTCTGATAGAGACCAGTACAGTCTGGTGATGTATTGGGTTACTGAATCTCTGATAGAGACCAGTACAGTTTGATGATGTATTGGGTTACTGAATCTCTGATAGAGACCAGTACAGTTTGGTGATGTATTGGGTTACTGAATCTCTGATAGAGACCAGTACAGTCTGATGATGTATTGGGTTACTGAATCTCTGATAGAGACCAGTACAGTTTGGTGATGTATTGGGTTACTGAATCTCTGATAGAGACCAGTACAGTTTGGTGATGTATTGGGTTACTGAATCTCTGATAGAGACCAGTACAGTTTGATGATGTATTGGGTTACTGAATCTCTGATAGAGACCAGTACAGTCTGATGATGTATTGGGTTACTGAATCTCTGATAGAGATCAGTACAGTTTGGTGATGTATTGGGTTACTGAATCTCTGATAGAGACCAGTAGAGTCTGATGATGTATTGGGTTACTGAATCACTGATAGAGACCAGTACAGTCTGATGATGTATTGGGTTACTGAATCTCTGATAGAGACCAGTACAGTCTGATGATGTATTGGGTTACTGAATCTCTGATAGAGACCAGTACAGTCTGATGATGTATTGGGTTACTGAATCACTGATAGAGACCAGTACAGTTTGGTGATGTAATGCAACGCTCATTAGCGAAACATTCTCATTTCTGAAACCCTCTTTTCTTTACCATGATGCACCATCTTTAGGAAATGTTAGTCTAAATAAAATGGATACTTAAGTGTGTCTTAATTTGATAGAGAATTTCGTTTTTTATCCAAATATGTGTACATAAAGATAACGTAATTATTATAAAATAATATATTTTTTATAAAATAATATATTTATTATGAAATAACATAGTTATTAGTAAATAGATATGTACAGATCTGAATCTTGGTGATCCAAGAGCAATTATGGTGGAAAATATTTTTGTTGTTGTTGAATTCACGCAAACTCAAATTCAAAGTCAACCGCAGCATCAGCAAAGAGACCTGCTTTGACTCTGTAATCAGTCAGACAGCCAAGATCATGGACCGTACCAAATGGAAAGGGTGACTCTGTCATCAGTCAGACAGCCAAGATCATGGACCGTACCAAATGGAAAGGGTGACTCTGTCATCAGTCAGACAGCCAAGATCATGGACCGTACCAAATGGAAAGGGTGACTCTGTCGTCAGTTAGACAGCCAAGATCATGGACCGTACCAAATGGAAAGGATGACTCTGTCATCAGTCAGACAGCCAAGATCATGGACCGTACCAAATGGAAAGGATGACTCTGTCGTCAGTTAGACAGCCAAGATCATGGACCGTACCAAATGGAAAGGGTGACTCTGTCATCAGTCAGACAGCCAAGATCATGGATCGTACCAAATGGAAAGGGTGACTCTGTCATCAGTCAGACAGCCAAGATCATGGACCGTACCAAATGGAAAGGGTGACTATCGTCAGTTAGACAGCCAAGATCACGGACCGTACCAAATGGAAAGGGTGACTGTCGTCAGTTAGACAGCCAAGATCACGGACCGTACCAAATGGAAAGGGTGACTGTCGTCAGTTAGACAGCCAAGATCACGGACCGTACCAAATGGAAAGGGTGACTGTCATCAGTCAGACAGCCAAGATCATGGACCGTACCAAATGGAAAGGATGCCTGAACGTAGAAACGTTTTGGGTTGGCTAAAACCATGATTAGGTCAAACAGTAAAGTGCATTATCCTCATGATTCCTGTAGTGAATGTGTGTGTGCTCTTGCCCCTGTTTCACTGGGGCCTGCTGCTGTAATGAGCCACTCTCCTCTTGCCCCTGTTTCACTGGGGCCTGCTGCTGTAATGAGCCACTCTCCTCTTGCCCCTGTTTCACTGGGGCCTGCTGCTGTAATGAGCGAGCCACCCTCCTCTTGCCCCGTGCCCTCCAGAGAAAGATGCATTCTGATCGTATTACAGTTCGAAAACGCAGGGAAAAAACCACGGCTTCGTCCTCTTGTCCTTGTTTAAGAGAGGAGGGTCTCAGCGTTCTGGATGTATTCTTTTATTTCTCAACATTCCAACATGATTCATATGGCTTTGAGATACGGAGCGGGGCGCGCGCTTCATGTGCACGGGCCATTGTGAGGTCATAGACCTATAGGTCTCATGGGTAGTAGCACACAACTGCTAACCTTTTTAGGACATTACATTTACTGTTGAATGAACACCTGGCTACTAGCAGTGGGTATTATGTTTACAGTGAGCGATCTAGCTACTGGGATTTGAGTTTCCTCTTACTCAGGTGTTGAAACACAAATGAAGTATGATATTAATTACATTAATTAGGATATTAGTTAGTAATTTCAACGATTTTACAGAGTTATATTCATTGAAATAAATAAATAAAGCCCTAATCTATGGATTCCACATGACTGGGCAGGAGCGCAGCCATAGGTGGGCATGACTGGGCAGGAGCGCAGCCTGGCTCCCCTACTGGGGAGCCAGGCCCAGCCAATCAGAATTAGTTTTCCCCACAAAAGGGCTTTATTACAGACAGAAATCCTCATCAGTTCCATCAGCTCTCCGGGTGGCTGGTCTCAGTCTCCCGCAGGTGAAGAAGCAGGATGTGGAGGTCCTCGGCTGGCGTGGTTACACGTGGTCTGTGGTTGTGAGGCCGGTTGGACGTACTGCCGAATTCTCTGGAGGAGGCTTATGGTAGAGAAATTAACATAAAATTCTCTGGCAACAGCTCTTGTGGAGTCAGCATGCCAATTACACGCGCCCTCGAGACATCTGTGGCATTGTGTTGTGTGACAGAACATGCACCTTTTACAGCGGCCTTTTATTGTCCCCAGCACAAGGTGCACCTGTGTAATGATCATGCTGTTTAATCAGCTATACCTGTCAGATGGATGGATTATCTTGGCAAAGGAGAAATGTTAACAAACTGGGATGTAAAATTGTCTCAACATTCAGCTCAATAGCAAATGGCAAAGCTTTCTGTGCTTACAGAAAAATTCTGGGATCTTTGAAACATGGGGCCAACACTTTACATGTTGTGTTTATATTTTTGTTCTGTATATTATTGTAGAGCTCTGCTCAGCCTGTAGCCATGACATTATCTATTATTATAGAGCTCTGCTCAGCCTGTAACCATGACATTATCTATTATTATAGAGCTCTGCTCAGCCTGTAGCCATGACATTATCTATTATTATAGAGATCTGCTCAGCCTGTAGCCATGACATTATCTATTATTATAGAGCTCTGCTCAGCCTGTAGCCATGACATTATCTATTATTATAGAGATCTGCTCAGCCTGTAGCCATGACATTATCTATTATTATAGAGATCTGCTCAGCCTGTAGCCATGACATTATCTATTATTATAGAGCTCTGCTCAGCCTGTAGCCATGACATTATCTATTATTATAGAGATCTGCTCAGCCTGTAGCCATGACATTATCTATTATTATAGAGATCTGCTCAGCCTGTAGCCATGACATTATCTATTATTATAGAGATCTGCTCAGCCTGTAGCCATGACATTATCTATTATTATAGAGCTCTGCTCAGCCTGTAGCCATGACATTATCTATTATTATAGAGCTCTGCTCAGCCTGTAGCCATGACATTATCTATTATTATAGAGCTCTGCTCAGCCTGTAGCCATGACATTATCTATTATTATAGAGCTCTGCTCAGCCTGTAGCCATGACATTATCTATTATTATAGAGATCTGCTCAGCCTGTAGCCATGACATTATCTATTATTATAGAGATCTGCTCAGCCTGTAGCCATGACATTATCTATTATTATTGAGCTCTGGACAGCCTATAAACATGACATTATCTATTATTATAGAGCTCTGCTCAGCCTGTAGCCATGACATTATCTATTATTATAGAGCTCTGCTCAGCCTGTAGCCATGACATTATCTATTATTATAGAGATCTGCTCAGCCTGTAGCCATGACATTATCTATTATTATAGAGATCTGCTCAGCCTGTAGCCATGACATTATCTATTATTATTGAGCTCTGGACAGCCTATAAACATGACATTATCTATTATTATAGAGCTCTGCTCAGCCTGTAGCCATGACATTATCTATTATTATAGAGCTCTGCTCAGCCTGTAGCCATGACATTATCTATTATTATAGAGATCTGCTCAGCCTGTAGCCATGACATTATCTATTATTATAGAGATCTGCTCAGCCTGTAGCCATGACATTATCTATTATTATAGAGCTCTGCTCAGCCTGTAGCCATGACATTATCTATTATTATAGAGATCTGCTCAGCCTGTAGCCATGACATTATCTATTATTATAGAGATCTGCTCAGCCTGTAGCCATGACATTATCTATTATTATAGAGATCTGCTCAGCCTGTAGCCATGACATTATCTATTATTATTGAGCTCTGGACAGCCTATAAACATGACATTATCTATTATTATAGAGCTCTGCTCAGCCTGTAGCCATGACATTATCTATTATTATAGAGATCTGCTCAGCCTGTAGCCATGACATTATCTATTATTATAGAGATCTGCTCAGCCTGTAGCCATGACATTATCTATTATTATAGAGATCTGCTCAGCCTGTAGCCATGACATTATCTATTATTATTGAGCTCTGGACAGCCTATAAACATGACATTATCTATTATTATAGAGCTCTGCTCAGCCTGTAGCCATGACATTATCTATTATTATAGAGCTCTGCTCAGCCTGTAGCCATGACATTATCTATTATTATAGAGATCTGCTCAGCCTGTAGCCATGACATTATCTATTATTATAGAGATCTGCTCAGCCTGTAGCCATGACATTATCTATTATTATAGAGATCTGCTCAGCCTGTAGCCATGACATTATCTATTATTATTGAGCTCTGGACAGCCTATAAACATGACATTATCTATTATTATAGAGCTCTGCTCAGCCTGTAGCCATGACATTATCTATTATTATAGAGATCTGCTCAGCCTGTAGCCATGACATTATCTATTATTATAGAGATCTGCTCAGCCTGTAGCCATGACATTATCTATTATTATTGAGCTCTGGACAGCCTATAAACATGACATTATCTATTATTATAGAGCTCTGCTCAGCCTGTAGCCATGACATTATCTATTATTATAGAGATCTGCTCAGCCTGTAGCCATGACATTATCTATTATTATTGAGCTCTGGACAGCCTATAAACATGACATTATCTATTATTATAGAGCTCTGCTCAGCCTGTAGCCATGACATTATCTATTATTATAGAGATCTGCTCAGCCTGTAGCCATGACATTATCTATTATTATTGAGCTCTGGACAGCCTATAAACATGACATTATCTATTATTATAGAGCTCTGTTCAGCCTATAAACATGACATTATCTAGTATTATAGAGCTCTGCTCAGCCTATAAACATGACATTATCTATTATTATAGAGCTCTGCTCAGCCTATAAACATGACATTATCTATTATTATAGAGCTCTGCTCAGCCTGTAACCATTACATTATCTATTATTATAGAGCTCTGCTCAGCCTATCAACATGACATTATCTATTATTATAGAGCTCTGCTCAGCCTATAAACATGACATTATCTATTATTGTAGAGCTCTGCTCAGCCTATAAACATGACATTATCTATTATTATAGAGCTCTGCTCAGCCTATAAACATGACATTATCTATTATTATAGAGCTCTGCTCAGCCTAAAAACATGACATTATCTATTATTATAGAGCTCTGCTCAGCCTGTAACCATGACATTATCTATTATTATAGAGCTCTGTTCAGCCTGTAAACATGACATTATCTATTATTATAGAGCTCTGTTCAGCCTGTAACCATGACATTATCTATTATTATAGAGCTCTGCTCAGCCTGTAACCATGACATTATCTATTATTATAGAGCTCTGCTCAGCCTATCAACATGACATTATCTATTATTATAGAGCTCTGCTCAGCCTATAAACATGACATTATCTATTATTGTAGAGCTCTGCTCAGCCTATAAACATGACATTATCTATTATTATAGAGCTCTGCTCAGCCTATAAACATGACATTATCTATTATTATAGAGCTCTGCTCAGCCTATAAACATGACATTATCTATTATTATAGAGCTCTGCTCAGCCTGTAAACATGACATTATCTATTATTATAGAGCTCTGCTCAGCCTATAAACATGACATTATCTATTATTGTAGAGCTCTGCTCAGCCTATAAACATGACATTATCTATTATTATAGAGCTCTGCTCAGCCTATAAACATGACATTATCTATTATTATAGAGCTCTGCTCAGCCTATAAACATGACATTATCTATTATTATAGAGCTCTGCTCAGCCTGTAAACATGACATTATCTATTATTATAGAGCTCTGCTCAGCCTATAAACATGACATTATCTATTATTATAGAGCTCTGCTCAGCCTATAAACATGACATTATCTATTATTGTAGAGCTCTGCTCAGCCTATAAACATGACATTATCTATTATTGTAGAGCTCTGCTCAGCCTATAAACATGACATTATCTATTATTATAGAGCTCTGCTCAGCCTATAAACATGACATTATCTATTATTGTAGAGCTCTGCTCAGCCTATAAACATGACATTATCTATTATTATAGAGCTCTGCTCAGCCTATAAACATGACATTATCTATTATTATAGAGCTCTGCTCAGCCTGTAAACATGACATTATCTATTATTATAGAGCTCTGCTCAGCCTATAAACATGACATTATCTATTATTATAGAGCTCTGCTCAGCCTATAAACATGACATTATCTATTATTGTAGAGCTCTGCTCAGCCTATAAACATGACATTATCTATTATTGTAGAGCTCTGCTCAGCCTATAAACATGACATTATCTATTATTATAGAGCTCTGCTCAGCCTATAAACATGACATTATCTATTATTGTAGAGCTCTGCTCAGCCTATAAACATGACATTATCTATTATTATAGAGCTCTGCTCAGCCTATAAACATGACATTATCTATTATTGTAGAGCTCTGCTCAGCCTATAAACATGACATTATCTATTATTATAGAGCTCTGCTCAGCCTATAAACATGACATTATCTATTATTGTAGAGCTCTGCTCAGCCTATAAACATGACATTATCTATTATTATAGAGCTCTGCTCAGCCTATAAACATGACATTTTCTATTATTATAGAGCTCTGTTCAGCCTATAAACATGACATTATCTATTATTATAGAGCTCTGCTCAGCCTATAAACATGACATTATCTATTATTATAGAGCTCTGTTCAGCCTATAAACATGACATTATCTATTATTATAGAGCTCTGCTCAGCCTATAAACATGACATTATCTATTATTATAGAGCTCTGCTCAGCCTATAAACATGACATTATCTATTATTGTAGAGCTCTGCTCAGCCTATAAACATGACATTATCTATTATTATAGAGCTCTGCTCAGCCTATAAACATGACATTATCTATTATTATAGAGCTCTGCTCAGCCTATAAACATGACATTATCTATTATTATAGAGCTCTGTTCAGCCTATAAACATGACATTATCTATTATTATAGAGCTCTGCTCAGCCTATAAACATGACATTATCTATTATTATAGAGCTCTGTTCAGCCTATAAACATGACATTATCTATTATTATAGAGCTCTGCTCAGCCTGTAAACATGACATTATCTATTATTATAGAGCTCTGCTCAGCCTATAACCATGACATTATCTATTATTATAGAGCTCTGCTCAGCCTGTAACCATGACATTATCTATTATTATAGAGCTCTGCTCAGCCTATAAAAATGACATTATCTATTATTATAGAGCTCTGCTCAGCCTATAAACATGACATTATCTATTATTATAGAGCTCTGCTCAGCCTATAAACATGACATTATCTATTATTATAGAGCTCTGCTCAGCCTATAAACATGACATTATCTATTATTATAGAGCTCTGCTCAGCCTATAAACATGACATTATCTATTATTATAGAGCTCTGTTCAGCCTATAAACATGACATTATCTATTATTATAGAGCTCTGCTCAGCCTATAAACATGACATTATCTATTATTATAGAGCTCTGTTCAGCCTATAAACATGACATTATCTATTATTATAGAGCTCTGCTCAGCCTGTAAACATGACATTATCTATTATTATAGAGCTCTGCTCAGCCTATAACCATGACATTATCTATTATTATAGAGCTCTGCTCAGCCTGTAACCATGACATTATCTATTATTATAGAGCTCTGCTCAGCCTATAAAAATGACATTATCTATTATTATAGAGCTCTGCTCAGCCTATAAACATGACATTATCTATTATTATAGAGCTCTGCTCAGCCTATAAACATGACATTATCTATTATTATAGAGCTCTGCTCAGCCTATAAACATGACATTATCTATTATTATAGAGCTCTGGACAGCCTATAACCATGACATTATCTATTATTAAAGAGCTCTGCTCAGCCTATAACCATGACATTATCTATTATTAAAGAGCTCTGCTCAGCCTATAAACATGACATTATCTATTATTATAGAGCTCTGTTCAGCCTATAAACATGACATTATCTATTATTATAGAGCTCTGCTCAGCCTATAAACATGACATTATCTATTATTAAAGAGCTCTGCTCAGCCTATAACCATGACATTATCTATTATTAAAGAGCTCTGCTCAGCCTATAACCATGACATTATCTATTATTATAGAGCTCTGCTCAGCCTATAAACATGACATTATCTATTATTAAAGAGCTCTGCTCAGCCTATAACCATGACATTATCTATTATTAAAGAGCTCTGCTCAGCCTATAACCATGACATTATCTATTATTAAAGAGCTCTGCTCAGCCTATAAACATGACATTATCTATTATTATAGAGCTCTGCTCAGCCTATAACCATGACATTATCTATTATTAAAGAGCTCTGCTCAGCCTATAACCATGACATTATCTATTATTAAAGAGCTCTGCTCAGCCTATAAACATGACATTATCTATTATTATAGAGCTCTGCTCAGCCTATAACCATGACATTATCTATTATTAAAGAGCTCTGCTCAGCCTATAACCATGACATTATCTATTATTAAAGAGCTCTGCTCAGCCTATAAACATGACATTATCTATTATTATAGAGCTCTGCTCAGCCTATAACCATGACATTATCTATTATTAAAGAGCTCTGCTCAGCCTATAAACATGACATTATCTATTATTATAGAGCTCTGCTCAGCCTATAACCATGACATTATCTATTATTAAAGAGCTCTGCTCAGCCTATAAACATGACAATCCATGAAATCAAACCCAGTTGAAAGATTCCCTGAATCAGAGGTCTTCACAGCTCCATCTATTATAACTATAGGTCTTCTGAATCAGAGGTCTTCACAGCTCCATCTATTATAACTATAGGTCTTCTGAATCAGAGGTCTTCGCAGCTCCAACTATTCCCGAATACCCGAGACGCAATCCTGGTATTCTAAATAGTGTTTTGGGTTGGATCTAAAATGATTGTCACGGGTCTCGGGTGTAATTTTAACTGACTTGTCCGGAAGGGCCCATACAGATCCAAACGTGACTTCTGCAGTCGAGAGAGACATTTTATTTTTTAAATATAATTTATGCTGCTGCTTTTCACGAAAGTGGGGCGTTGCACATGTAGCTTGTTGTTGGCCAATCACAAGTCATCAAAGCAGCGCGAGGCTACAGATTCTCTCTGTGGGACAAAAGTTAGGATCTAATCAATGGAAGATGGAATTAAAATGACGTAATTAAAAGTTAAAGGACAGGCTACACCGACCAAGAGCCAACAGGCTGCTATTCAATAGTCTGAATGGAGGTGTTGTTGTTTGTAACTGTAGGATCAGAAAGCGTATGCACTCCCAGCCTGAATTAGAGTAGCTAGTTAGCACTCCCAGCCTGAATTAGAGTAGCTAGCTAGCACTCCCAGCCTGAATTAGAGTAGTTAGCTAGCACTCCCAGCCTGAATTAGAGTAGCTAGCTAGCACTCCCAGCCTGAATTAGAGTAGCTAGCTAGCACTCCCAGCCTGAATTAGAGTAGCTAGCTAGCACTCCCAGCCTGAATTAGAGTAGTTAGCTAGCACTCCCAGCCTGAATTAGAGTAGCTAGCTAGCCTTAGCTATGTAGCTCAACTAGTTTCTCCCGTTTTTTTACTCCAAGACAGGTACTACGTAATCTTATTTGATAAATAACCTAGTAATGGCAGCTATTAGTCTACTATAGCCCGAGCTTTCACAGTACGGCCCCTCCCCCGCCTGCTAGAGCGGCACCTCTCCCGCTCTTCTCGTGCTTTGATCAGCTTCAGATAATAAAGTAGGTTTAAAAAAAATATATACTTTTATGCTGCTTTTTGTTAGTTCAGATCCCTTTCGGAACAGGTCCAACTTTTTGGACCCGTGAAGACCTCTACCTCCAACCAGGATATCTGGAAAAACTTGGGAATTTTGTGAACGCTACCGGGTTTTTGCAACCCTAATATAAATAAAGTTTTATCATGTGTAGATTTCATTCAGGTCTCTGTTTAACAAAATAATATGTCTTTGGCAGGAAAGAGACCAGATTCTCCCTCCAGTAGGAAGAGATTCTGCGATAGCAGGAAGAGTCCTTCAGGGAAACCGGAACCAGAGACTCCCAAACCAGCAAGACGACACCACTGTTCCCATTGTGGAAAGAGTTTTACTAAGTTACGGAACCTAAAAGAGCATGAGAGGACACACACGGGCGAAAAGCCTTACCAATGTTCTCAGTGTGGAAAGAGTTTTACCGTGTTAGTTAACATGAAAAGGCATGAGAGAATACACACAGGAGAAAAGCCTTACCAATGTTCTCAGTGTGGAAAGAGTTTTACCTTGTTAGTTAACATGAAAAGGCATGAGAGAATACACACAGGAGAAAAGCCTTACCAATGTTCTCAGTGTGGCAAGAGTTTCACCCAGTTAGGGAGCCTGAAAATACATAACAAAATACACTCTGGAAAGAAGTCTTACCACTGCTCCCAATGTGGAAAGACTTTTAAACAGTTAAAGCACCTGAAATCACATGAAAGAACACATTCAGGAGAGAAGCCTTTTCACTGTTCTCATTGTGGAAAGACATTTTCCCAGTCAGAGGACCTGACATCACATGAGAGAATAGAGAGGCTGTGTTCCGACTTATGTTTCTGACTGGGAATTTGTGTTTTTGTTTATGCAACTTGAAGTCATATTGTTTATATGAACCCTTACTCACATAAACCAAATTGTTTATATGAAACCTCACTAACATACAGTTGAAGTTTGAAGTTTACATACACCTTCGCCAAATACATTTAAACTCAGTTTTTCACAATTCCTGACATTTAATCCTAGTAAAAATTCCCTGGCTTAGGTCAGCTAGGATCACCACTTTATTTTAATAATCTGAAATGTCGGAATAATAGTAGAGAGAATGATTTATTTAAGCTTTTATTTCTTTCATCACATTCCCAGTGGGTCAGAAGTTTACATACACTAAATTAGTATTTGGTAGCATTGCCTTTAAATTGTTTAACTTGGGTCAATCGTTTTGGGTAGCCTTCCACAAGCTTCCCACAATAAGTTGGGTTAATTTTGGCCCATTCCTCCTGACAGAGCTGGTGTAACTGAGTCAGGTTTGTAGACCTCCTTGCTCACACACGCTTTTTCAGTTCTGTCCACAAATTTTCTATAGGATTGAGGTCAGGGCTTTGTGATGGCCACTCCAATACCTTGACTTTGTTGTCCTTAAGCAATTTTGCCACAACTTTGGAAGTATGCTTGGGGCCATTGTCCATTTGGAAGACACATTTGCGACCAAGCTTTAACTTCCTGACTGATGTCTAGAGATGTTGCTTCAATATATCCACATAATTTTCCTGCAGCCTGATGCCATCTATTTTGTGAAGTGCACCAGTCCCTCCTGCAGCAAAGCACCCACACAACATGATGCTGCCACCCCCGTGCTTCACGGTTGGGATGGTGTTCTTCGGCTTGCAAGCATCCCCCTTTTTCCTCCAAACATAATGATGGTCATTATGGCCAAACAGTTCTATTTTTGTTTCATCAGACCAGAGGACATTTCTCCAAAAAGTACGATCTTTGTCCCCATGTGCAGTTGCAAACTGTAGTCTGGCTTTTTTATGGCGGTTTTGGAACAGTGGCTTCTTCCTTGCTGAGCGGCCTTTCAGGTTATGTCAATATAGGACTTGTTTTACTGTGGATATAGGTCATTTTGTAACCGTTTCATCCAGCATCTTCACAAGGTCCTTTGCTGTTGTTCTGGGATTGATTTGCACTTTTCACACCAAAGTATGTTAAACTCTAGGCAACAAAACGCGTCTCCTTCCTGAGGGGTATGATGGCTGCGTGATCCCATGGTGTTTATACTTGCATACTATTATTTGTACAGATAAACGTGGTACCTTCAGGCGTTTGGAAATTGCTCCCAAGGATGAACCAGACTTGTGGTCTACAATTGTTTTTCTGAGGTCTTGGCTGATTTCTTTTGATTTACTCATGATGTCAAGCAAAGAGGGCACTGCGTTTGAAGGTAGGCCTTGAAATACATCCACAGGTACACCTCCAATTGACTCAAATGATATCAATTAGCCCATCTGAAGCTTCTAAAGCCATGACATCATTTTCTGGAATTTTCCAAGCTGTTTAAAGGCACAGTCAACTTAGCGTATGTAAACTTCTGACCCACTGGAATTGTGATACAGTGAATTATAAGTGAAATAATCTGTCTGTAAACAATTGTCGGAAAAATTACTTGTGTCATGCACAAAGTAGATGTCCTTACCGACTTGCCAAAACTATAGTTTGTAAACAAGAAATTTGTGGAGTGGTTGAAAAACGAGTTTTAATGACTCCAACTTAAGTGGGTTATGTAAACTTCCGACTTCAACTGTATCTATGGTTCCATGCTGGTCCATACTCACAGTCAATAACACATCTCTAGGTTTCCATGCTGGTCCATACTCAGTCAATAACACATCTCTATGGTTCCATGCTGGTCCATACTCAGTCAATAACACATCTCTAGGGTTCCATGCTGGTCCATACTCAGTCAATAACACATCTCTAGGTTTCCATGCTTGTCCATAGTCAGTCAATAACACATCTCTATGGTTCCATGCTGATCCATAGTCAGTCAATAACACATCTCTAGGGTTCCATGCTGGTCCATAGTCAGTCAATAACACATCTCTATGGTTCCATGCTGGTCCATACTCAGTCAATAACACATCACCTGGGTTCCATGCTGGTCCATACTCAGTCAATAACACATCTCTAGGGTTCCATGCTGGTCCATACTCAGTCAATAACACATCTCTAGGTTTCCATGCTGGTCCATACTCAGTCAATAACACATCTCTAGGTTTCCATGCTGGTCCATACTCAGTCAATAACACATCTCTAGGTTTCCATGCTGGTCCATACTCAGTCAATAACACATCTCTAGGGTTCCATGCTGGTCCATAGTCAGTCAATAACACATCACTAGGTTTCCATGCTGGTCCATACTCAGTCAATAACACATCTCTAGGTTTCCATGCTGGTCCATACTCAGTCAATAACACATCTCTAGGTTTCCATGCTGGTCCATACTCAGTCAATAACACATCTCTAGGTTTCCATGCTGGTCCATACTCAGTCAATAACACATCACTAGGTTTCCATGCTGGTCCATACTCAGTCAATAACACATCTCTAGGGTTCCATTAAAGGGCTTGACCCGCCCCTTCCAGGTTGATGAGATTGACTGAGGTGTGGAAACCAGTAAGGAGCAGGGGTGGGAGGAGTGGGAGGAGTTTGTACAATCTAGTCTAAAGTCAGATTTTAAAATGTGTATTTTATTGTGATTTATGGATTTTAATTGATTGAAGTATGAACCCTTAGATATTAATTATATGATTTGGGTCAAATTTCAAATGGTCGATTTTTAGATTTAATATAATTGTTTTAGTCTAACTTTGAAACCTCTTGTATTTTGTTTCATTGAGTTCATTTGTGTAACTAGTCAACAAGCTAAAGGAAAATATACTGTGAAAGTAGCCGAAAGTCGACATGTCGGAGGAGGAGACACCTAACAGCACTTAGATGTACAAGGAGGGAGAATGACAATGACATGTCAATCTCTCCCGGCTCAAAGTTGAGGCGAGATTGACTGCATCACTATTGGTCTATTGTGTGAGGTGTTGATGTGTTGAACGTACCAACTGTCTGTTTCAACCAGTTAGCACACAGTTTGAACACTCAGTCTCTTCACAGTCCCCAGGTCCAGAACAGAGGCTAGGAAAAGCACAGTATTAAATAGAACTCTCTGTCACCCAGGTAACTCAAGATAGACAGTATTATATAGAACTCTCTGTCACCCAGGTAACTCAAGATAGACAGTATTAAATAGAACTCTCTGTCACCCAGGTAACTCAAGATAGACAGTATTAAATACAGCTCTCTGTCACCCAGGTAACTCAAGATAACAGTAAAGCCAGGTTAACACCAGACAAAAGAACACATTACTGCAGGACGGGGACTGTGAAGAGACAGACATTTTTTTTAATAGATGTTGTATTATATGATGTATTGTATCATGTCGTGATATGTGATAATGTGGTGGTTGTGATACCACTGTGATATATGGTTGTCTGGGCCTGGGTATCTTGAGATGAATGCCCTGAGCTGAGGGTCTCTTTGGATGGGAGCATCTCTGCTGAATGACTACATTATAATGTTCACGTAATACTGTGTTTTATTTGTTGTGTTTTGATTCCTTTCTTGGACCCCGGGAAGAACGCTGCCTCGGCACCAGCTATTTAAGGGGATCCTAATAAATAAACCGAGTCCAGAAAGATTCTGACTGTATCGTCATTGATTGCATGTCAGCATCACTGCAGTCTAAGGTACTGGGCAAACAATATGACCCGGTGTATAGAACAGGATTAGACTATGTACATTAGTTCACATTAGTTACTGGGTAAACAATATGACCCGGTGTATAGAACAGGATTAGACTATGTACATTAGTTCACATCAGTTACTGGGTAAACAATATGACCCGGTGTATAGAACAGGATTAGACTATGTACATCAGTTACTGGGTAAACAATATGACCCGGTGTATAGAACAGGATTAGACTGTACATCAATTCACATTAGTGGTTATGTAAATGCCGGATCTCTATGGCAAGACGCATCATTCCCCCAAGTGTCGTCAAAATGGTGCCAGTTCTGTCTGAGATCTCGTATGTGACTAAAGATACGAACTTACCGACATAATAACTTACTAACAGACCGAGACCCGTCCACAGTAACAGAATGCCAAGAGCGTGCAAATCTGTCAAGGCAAAAAATGGAAGAAGAATCTCAAATATAAAATATATTTTGATTTGTTTAACACTTTTTTTTTGGTTACTACATGATTCCATATGTGTTATTTCATAGTTTTGATGTCTTCACTATTATTATACAATGTAGAAAATAGTAAAAAATAAAGAAAAGCCCTTGAATGAGTAGGTTTGTCCAAACTTTTGACTGGCCGACCAGAATGTGGTAAAAGTTAAGCTGTTTGAAAGGGGACCATATAAACGTTGCCCAATTCTTTTTTTCCGGGCAACATTCCGCAAATCCCATGAGAATCAGGTTTATGGTTGGTAGGGAAGGAGCTATTGAAATTTAAAGTAGAAAAAGTTACTAATAAATTCATGTAAAAGAAATTCCGCCTTTTTTTCAGAAAATAACTAAGGGTGTTGAATGTGTGTCCATAACCTATGAACAAACCAAATGTGTGTCTCTGTTCCGTATAGACCTGGTTGGATCCAGATCCGATCCGTGTAGGAAGCAGCAGAAAATAATATTTTTTTAAGCTACTTAATTAACCGGCGCTGATAAATTGTTAAAAAAAGTGATGGATGTTACAATGACCTGTCCCAGTAAACACCCCTATCTTTACAAGACTGTAAAAACACAAAACTCAAGACACTTCAATTTGGCTGTAAATAGAAAAACAGGCTCTGTATGGCTTCATTATCATCTTCATAACAGCTGTAAATAGAAGAACAGGCTCTGTGAGCCTTTCGAAAAGCCATGAAATAAGCCTTTTTTTAGACTTGACCTTTTTTGTTATTTAAACTTTAGGAGAAAGGATTGTTGACATATATTTAACATTTGTATCTTAAAGCATTGTGGCATTTTAGCCTACCTAGTCCTCCTTCAAGACTCCATAATGTAGGTTCATCTGTAGGAGCTCCAAGGCCAACATTGGTGTCATATGATGCTTTACCGCTTTGTAATAAAATATACAAATAGATGTCAACAATCCCCAAAAGGACCCTTCTATGGATTACATGTAGTGAGGAATCACCCTGTATGGGCATTCTACTGTAGATGGATTACATGTAGTGAGGAATCACCCTGTATGGGCATTCTACTGTAGATGGATTACATGTAGTGAGGAATCACCCTGTAGTGAGGAATCACCCTGTATGGGCATTCTACTGTAGATGGATTACATGTAGTGAGGAATCACCCTGTAGTGAGGAATCACCCTGTATGGGCATTCTACTGTAGATGGATTACATGTAGTGAGGAATCACCCTGTAGTGAGGAATCACCCTGTATGGGCATTCTACTGTAGATGGATTACATGTAGTGAGGAATCACCCTGTAGTGAGGAATCACCCTGTACGGGCATTCTACTGTAGATGGATTACATGTAGTGAGGAATCACCCTGTAGTGAGGAATCACCCTGTACGGGCATTCTACTGTAGATGGATTACATGTAGTGAGGAATCACCCTGTAGTGAGGAATCACCCTGTACGGGCATTCTACTGTAGATGGATTACATGTAGTGAGGAATCACCCTGTAGTGAGGAATCACCCTGTACGGGCATTCTACTGTAGATGGATTACATGTAGTGAGGAATCACCCTGTACGGGCATTCTACTGTAGATGGATTACATGTAGTGAGGAATCACCCTGTAGTGAGGAATCACCCTGTATGGGCATTCTACTGTAGATGGATTACATGTAGTGAGGAATCACCCTGTATGGGCATTCTACTGTAGATGGATTACATGTAGTGAGGAATCACCCTGTAGTGAGGACATCACCACTGTAGTGATGGAATCACCCTGTAGTGAGGAATCACCCTGTATGGGCATTCTACTGTAGATGGATTACATGTAGTGAGGAATCACCCTGTATGGACATTCTACTGTAGATGGATTACATGTAGTGAGGAATCACCCTGTACGGACATTCTAGTGTAGCTGGATTACATGTAGTGAGGAATCACCCTGTAGTGAGGAATCACCCTGTAGTGAGGAATCACCCTGTACGGGCATTCTACTGTAGATGGATTACATGTAGTGAGGAATCACCCTGTACGGGCATTCTACTGTAGATGGATTACATGTAGTGAGGAATCACCCTGTAGTGAGGAATCACCCTGTAGTGAGGAATCACCCTGTACGGGCATTCTACTGTAGATGGATTACATGTAGTGAGGAATCACCCTGTAGTGAGGAATCACCCTGTACGGGCATTCTACTGTAGATGGATTACATGTAGTGAGGAATCACCCTGTAGTGAGGAATCACCCTGTACGACATTCTACTGTAGATGGATTACATGTAGTGAGGAATCACCCTGTAGTGAGGAATCACCCTGTACGGGCATTCTACTGTAGATGGATTACATGTAGTGAGGAATCACCCTGTACGGGCATTCTACTGTAGATGGATTACATGTAGTGAGGAATCACCCTGTATGGACATTCTACTGTAGATGGATTACATGTAGTGAGGAATCACCCTGTATGGGCATTCTACTGTAGATGGATTACATGTAGTGAGGAATCACCCTGTATGGACATTCTACTGTAGATGGATTACATGTAGTGAGGAATCACCCTGTACGGACATTCTAGTGTAGCTGGATTACATGTAGTGAGGAATCACCCTGTAGTGAGGAATCACCCTGTAGTGAGGAATCACCCTGTATGGACATTCTACTGTAGATGGATTACATGTAGTGAGGAATCACCCTGTATGGGCATTCTACTGTAGATGGATTACATGTAGTGAGGAATCACCCTGTAGTGAGGAATCACCCTGTATGGGCATTCTACTGTAGATGGATTACATGTAGTGAGGAATCACCCTGTATGGGCATTCTACTGAAGTTCTACATTGAATATGTTGTTTTTAAAAATATAGGAATACTGTGAGATACTGGTTCTCTGTCACGCCTGGATACCATTTTTATGGTGTCTGTGTCTAGTAGGGAAGGAACTAAAGAGGTTGTTTTGCGAGCCAATGATAACTAGTGTTAGTGAAATGACTGGATGTCTTTCTTTTTCCCCCTTTCTTTTATTTAACCCTTCTTTTATTTAACCCTTCTTTTATTTAACCCTTCTTTTATTTACCCCTTCTTTTATTTAACCCTTATTTTACCAGGTAAGTTGACTGAGAACACATTCTCATTTACACCAACGACCTGGGGAATAGTTACAGGGTAGAGGATGGGGGATGAATGAGCCAATTGTAGACTGGGGATGATAAGGTGACCGTGATGGTATGAGGGCCAGATTGGGAATACAGGTACCTTAGCATATGCTACTGTACCTGTAGACTTCCAGTCATTGCGCTAACGCTAGTTACCATAATCTCGCTGTATTCCTTTAAAGCCGCACTGTAAAATGGATCTGATTTGGATTAAATATCATAGGAAGACAGTTTTGTCATGTGGAGGTTTCATTCATGTCTCTATGATTAAATAAACACTTTGTTTGTTTTTGGCAGGAGAAAGACCAGACTCTGAGGAACCAGAGGAAGAAACGTCCAAACCAGCAAGACCATACCACTGCTCCCAGTGTGCGAAGAGTTTTACCCAGTTAGGGAACATGAAAAGACACGAGAGGACACACACAGATGATAAACCGTTCCACTGCTCCAAGTGTGGAAAGAGTTTTACCCGGATAGGGTCCCTGAAAATGCATGAGAGAATGCACACAGGAGACAAGCCTTACCCCTGCTCCTTGTGTGTAAAGAGATTTTCCTCCTCAGGATGCCTGAAAATACATGAGAAGACGCACACAGGCGATAAACCTTTCCAATGCTCCCAGTGTGGAAATAACTTTTCCTTGTTAGCGAGCCTGAAAAGACATGAGAGGGCACACACAGGAAATAAGCCTCATCACTGCTCCCAGTGTGGAAAGAGTTTTACCCGGATAGGGTCCCTGAAAATGCATGAGAGAATGCACACAGGAGAAAAGCCATACCACTGCTCCTTGTGTGGAAAGAGTTTTAACCAGTCAAGGGACCTGAAAGATCACGAGAGAATACATACAGGAGAAAAGCCACACCACTGCTCCCAGTGTGGAAAGAGTTTTAACCAGTCAAGGGACCTGAAAGAACATGAAAGAATACATACAGGAGAAAAGCCGTACCACTGCTCCCAGTGTGCAAAGCGTTTTACACAGTTAGGTCACCTGAAACGTCATCAAAGAACACACACTGGAGAGAAGCCTTATCACTGCTCCCAGTGTGGAAAGAGTTTTGCCCAGTTAAGTCACCTGAAAGAACATAAGAGATTGCACACAGGGGAGAAGCCTTACCACTGCTCCCAGTGTGGGAAAACGTTTTCCTCGTTAGCGAACCTGAAAAGACATGAGGACACACACAGGAGATAAGCCTTACCACTGCTCCCAGTGTGGAAAGAGTTTTTCCTTGTTTGCCAACCTGAAAAGACATGAGGACACACATAGGAGAGAAGCTAGGATAGGATAAAGTAATCCTTCTAACCCCCCCCCCCCCCCCCCTTAAAAGAGTTAGATGCACTATTGTAAAGTGGTTGTTCCACTGGATATCATAAGGTGAATGCACCAATTTGTAAGTCGCTCTGGATAAGAGCGTCTGCTAAATGACTTAAATGTAAATGTAAATGTAAGCTTTTCCAATACTCCTAGGACCTGCAAATTGATATTTCACATCACATTGACTTAGAGTTCATCAGAGAACAAACACAGTGCTCCCATTGTCTTATATTTTTTACGAAGAATGTGTTTTTTTTTATGCCATATTAAATCGAATTGTACAAAAAATATATTTGTATGTTTTTATTTGAAAACATGAATTGAATATGGAGTATTTCAGTTTAAATATATAGTATGCCAGTGTCAATGTAGACGCGTTGTGATTAAATTATAATTTTAAACCTGCGTATGTTTGTGTGTTTATCTGTGTGTGTCATTCCTCCAGCACTACAGATAATCTATTTGGATGTGATGCATTTGCTCCATTGTTTTCCTCCAAGCAGCCACCATTTGAAGACACGAGGAGTTACTTCTTAACCTTGTGGAGGGACTCCATACCTTGGCGGAACCGTGACCTTCAATGCTTTGCTGGAATAATTCCGCGGAATATCTACCAGGCAACAAGCCACAACGGTAACCTTCCAGATTACTAGTAACCCCACAACCAACAGTGTTTCTCCCCATACCCATGTCAGTTGGTGGCCCACTCTGATGATTTATATCTTACAGAGGGGCTGTAAATGAATAGTATGGTGACATCTTAGTGGGGCATATTTGGAATGTCTGAGTAGTTCTATATGATGTCATAATACACCCCTCTGATAATCAAGTGATATTTGGAATGTCTGAGTAGTTCTATATGATGTCATAATACACTCCTCTGATAATCAAGTGATATTTGGAATGTCTGAGTAGTTATATCTGATGTCATAATACACCCCTCTGATAGTGATACATTTGCTCCATTGTTTCCATGTCAGTTGGTTTCCCACTTTGATGATTTATATCTGACAGAGGGGCTTTAAATTAATAGTATGGTGACATCCTACAGATCTTGGTGGAGTTCCTGACCGACTAGACGTGCAGATGTTACATTGCATCAACCACGTCTTTAACTGCGTAGTAGGGCATCGGAATGCTATATCATATGATGTGGTTAGCTGATATGTTAAATACCTATTCAGACGTCGTAAGATGAGATCTGACATGCGTCTGCAACCTAATCAGGTAACAGAGTGGCTTTAATAGTCTGGTCACATCTAACAGAGTGTCTTTAATAGTCTGGTCACAACTAACAGAGTGTCTTTAATAGTCTGGTCACATCTAACAGAGTGGCTTTAATAGTCTGGTCACAACTAACAGAGTGTCTTTAATAGTCTGGTCACATCTAACAGAGTGGCTTTAATAGTGTGGTTACATCTAACAGAGTGGCTTTGTATATTACAAAGAATAGCCAGGCCATCAATAAGAATTTGTTCTTAATTGACCTGCCTGGTAAAATAAAGACAGAACAATTGGTCTGTATTTGTTTAGGGTGTTGGGGTCCTGGTGTTTAAAAAAATAATGTTTTCCCCCTTTTTCTCCCCAATTTCAGGATATCCAATTGGTAGTTACAGTCTTGTCCCATCGCTGTAACACAGACTCAGGAGTGGCGAAGGTGGACAGCAATGCATCCACCGAAACATGACCCTGCCAAGCCGCACTGCTTCTTGACATACTGCTCCCTTACCCCGGAAGCCAGCAGCACCAATGTGTCAGAGGAAACACCGTTACAGCTGGCGACCTGAAGGTGGACACTAGTCCAGGTGTTTTCAAGGTTGGTTTAATGGAGGCAGTCTTCAGGGAGTAAGGCCCAGCGCTTAAGTTAAGGGTTATTTATGATTGTGGTTGGACTGAGAAGAGCAGCTTTCATAGAATGGCGACCAATGTTAAACCACAAAACACATGGTGCAGAGCGTTTCTTTGACTGAATTAAGAAATTGCCTTAAATGTAGTTTGTTTTAAATTCTCAACCAAAAACAATCTGCACTAATCAATCAACACATGCTTCTCTTTGGTCGTCTCAATATAATGGTATTACTACTGGGGTAGCCATAGTATTACTAGGGTAAACTACTCGAGTAACCATAGTATTACTGGGTAAACTACTGGGGTAACCATAGTATTACTAGGGTAAACTACTGGGGCAGCCATAGTATTACTGGGTAAACTACTGGGGTAACCATAGTATTACAAGGGTAAACTACTGGGGTAGCCATAGTATTACTAGGGTAAACTACTGGGGTAACCATAGTATTACTAGGGTAAACTACTGGGGTAACCATAGTATTACTAGGGTAAACTACTGGGGTAGCCATAGTATTACTAGGGTAAACTACTGGGGTAACCATAGTATTACTAGGGTAAACTACTGGGGTAGCCACAGTATTACTAGGGTAAACTACTGGGGTAACCATAGTATTACTAGGGTAAACTACTGGGGTAGCCACAGTATTACTAGGGTAAACTACTGGGGTAACCATAGTATTACTAGGGTAAACTACTAGGGTAGCCACAGTATTACTAGGGTAAACTACTGGGGTAGCCACAGTATTACTAGGGTAAACTACTGGGGTAACCACAGTATTACTAGGGTAAACTACTGGGGTAGCCATAGTATTACTATGGTAAACTACTGGGGTAACCATAGTATTACTAGGATAAACTACTGGGGTAGCCACAGTATTACTAGGGTAAACTACTGGGGTAACCATAGTATTACTAGGGTAAACTACTGGGGTAGCCACAGTATTACTAGGGTAAACTACTGGGGTAACCATAGTATTACTAGGGTAAACTACTGGGGTAGCCATAGTATTACTAGGGTAAACTACTGGGGTAGCCACAGTATTACTAGGGTAAACTACTGGGGTAACCATAGTATTACTAGGGTAAACTACTGGGGTAGCCACAGTATTACTAGTGTAAACTACTAAGGTAACCATAGTATTACTAGGGTAAACTACTAGGGTAACCACAGTATTACTAGGGTAAACTACTGAGGTAGCCATAGTATTACTAGGGTAAACTACGGTCCTTGACTCCAGCAAATTACGGTTCTCAACTCCAGCCAAATATCGCTCCTCATTCCAGCCAAATGTCGCTCCTCACTCCAGCCAAATAACGCTCCTCACTCCAGCCAAATGACGCTCCTCAACTCCAGCCAAATGACGCTCCTCAACTCCAGACAAATGACGCTCCTCACTCCAGCCAAATATCGCTCCTCACTCCAGCCAAATGACGCTCCTCACTCCAGCCAAATATCGCTCCTCACTCCAGCCAAATGACGCTCCTCACTCCAGCCAAATGACGCTCCTCACTCCAGCCAAATGACGCTCCTCACTCCAGCCAAATGACGCTCCTCACTCCAGCCAAATGACGCTCCTCATTCCAGCCAAATGACGCTCCTCAACTCCAGCCAAATGACGCTCCTCAACTCCAGCCAAATGACGCTCCTCAACTCCAGCCAAATGACGCTCCTCAACTCCAGCCAAATGACGCTCCTCAACTCCAGCCAAATGACGCTCCTCAACTCCAGCCAAATGACGCTCCTCAACTCCAGCCAAATGACGCTCCTCAACTCCAGCCAAATGACGCTCCTCAACTCCAGCCAAATGACGCTCCTCAACTCCAGCCAAATGACGCTCCTCAACTCCAGCCAAATGACGCTCCTCATTCCAGCCAAATGACGCTCCTCAACTCCAGCCAAATGACGCTCCTCAACTCCAGCCAAATGACGCTCCTCAACTCCAGCCAAATGACGCTCCTCACTCCAGCCAAATTACCATCCTCACTCCAGCCAAATGACGCTCCTCACTCCAGCCAAATGACCTTCCTCACTCCAGCCAAATGTCGCTCCTCACTCCAGCCAAATGACGCTCCTCACTCCAGCCAAATGACGCTCCTCAACTCCAGCCAAATGACGCTCCTCATTCCAGCCAAATGACGCTCCTCATTCCAGCCAAATGACGCTCCTCAACTCCAGCCAAATGACGCTCCTCAACTCCAGCCAAATGACGCTCCTCAACTCCAGCCAAATTACCATCCTCACTCCAGACAAATGACGCTCCTCAACTCCAGCCAAATGACTCTCCTCATTCCAGCCAAATGATGCTCCTCAACTCCAGACAAATGACGCTCCTCATTCCAGCCAAATGATGCTCCTCAACTCCAGACAAATGACGCTCCTCATTCCAGCCAAATGATGCTCCTCAACTCCAGACAAATGACGCTCCTCACTCCAGCCAAATGACGCTCCTCACTCCAGCTAAATGATGCTCCTCAACTCCAGCCAATGACGCTCCTCAACTCCAGCCAAATGACGTGTCTCCCCCTTTGAAGAGTGGGATGACCGCGGCAGCTTTCCAATCTTTGAGGATCTCAGACGATACAAAAGAGAGGCTAGTAATAGGGGTTGCAACAATTTCAGCGGATCATTTTAGAAAGAGAGGGTCCAGATTGTCTAGCCCAGCTGATTAGGCCAGCGGATCCAGATTTTGCAGCTCTTTCAGAACATCAGCTGTCTGGATTTTTGTGAAGGAGAAATGGGGGGGGGGCCTTGGGTAAGTTTCTGCGGGGTGTGCAGAGCTGTTGGCCGGGGTAGGGGTAGCCAGATGGAAAGCTGGCCAACCGTAGAAAAAAAAATATTAAAATGATCGATTATCGTAGATTTAGGTAGATTTATCGGTGGTGACAGTGTTTCCTAGCCTCAGTGCAGTGGGCAGCTGGGACGAGGTGCTATTATTCTCCATGGACTTTACAGAGTCCCAAAACTATTTGGAATTAGTGCTACAGGATGCAAATTTCTGTTTGAAAAAGCTAACCTTAGTTTTCCTGACTGTGTATATTGGTTCCTGACTTCCCTGAAAAGTTGCATATCGCGGGGGCTATTCAATGCTAATGCAGAACGCCACAGGATGTTTTTGTGCTGGTCAAGGGCAGTCAAATCTGGGGTGAACCAAGGGCTATATCTGTTCATAGTTCTCAATTTTTTTAATGGAGCATGGTTATTTAAGATGGTGAGGAAAGCACTTTTAAAGAGCAACCAGTCATCCTCTACTGACGGGATGAGGTCAATTTCCTACCAGGATACCCGGGCTAGGTCGATTAGAAAGGCCTGCTCGCTGAAGTTTTTTAGGGAGCGTTTGACAGTGATGAGGGGTGGTCGTTTGACAGCGGACCCATTACGGACGCAGGCAATGAGGCAGTGATTGCTGTTATCCTGGTTGAAGACAGCAGAGGTGTATTTAGAGGGAAAGTTGGTCAGTATGATATCTATGAGGGTGCCCATGGTTATAGATTTAGGGTTGTACCTGGTAGGTTCCTTGATGATTTGTGTGAGATTGAGGGCATCTAGCTTAGATTGTAGGACTGCCAGGGTGTTAAGCATATCCCAGTTTAGGTCACCTAACAGTACTAACTCTGAAGATAGATGGGGGACAATCAATTCACATATGGTGTCGAGGCCACAGCTGGGGGCTGAAGGGGGTCTATAACAAGCGGCAACAGTGAGAGACTTTTTAAAAGAAGAAGCTCGAATTGTTTGGGCACAGACATGGATAGTATGACAGAACTCTGCAGGCTATCTCTGCAGTAGATTGCAACTTCGCCCCCTTTGGCAGTTGTATCTTGTTGGAAAATGTTGGAGTTGGGGATGGAAATTTCAGAATTTTTGGTGGCCTTCCTAAGCCAGGATTCAGACACGGCTAGGACATCAGGGTTGGCGGAGTGTGCTAAAGCGGTGAATAAAACAAACTTAGGGAGGAGGCTTCTGATTAACATGTATGAAACCAAGGCTTTTACGGTTACAGAAGTCAACAAATGAGAGCGCCTGGGGAATAGGTGTGGTGCTGGGGGCTACAGGGCCTGGGTTAACCTCTACATCCCGAGAGGAACAGAGGAGGAGTAGGATAAGGGTACGGCTAAAGGCTATAAGAACTGGTCGTCTAGTGCATTGTGAACCGAAAATAAAAGGAGAAGATTTCTGGGCATGGTAGAATAGATTCAGGGCATAATGTACAGACAAGGGTATGGTAGGATGTGAGTACAGTGGAGGTAAACTTAGGCATTGAGTGACGATGAGAGCGGTTGTGTCTCTGGAGGCACCAGGTGAGCATGGTGAGGTCTCCGCATGTGTAAGGTTTGGGACAAATGAGCTATCTAAGGCATGTTGGGTGGGGCTGGGGGCTCTACAGTGAAATAAAACAATAATAACTAACCTAAACAGCAATAGACAAGGCATATTGACATTAGGAAGAGGCATGTGTAGCCGAGTGATCATAGGGTCCAATGAGCAGCAATAGGTGAGTCAGGGAGGCGTTCGGTAGTCGCTACTACACTAGGCGAGCTGGAGACACGGTGATTCAGAAAGCTAGCGGGCCGTGGCCAGCAGAAGGGTCTTTGGCGACATCGCAAAGGAAAAGCCTGTTGAAACCACCTCGGGCGATTACGTCGGCAGACCAGTCGTGATGGATTGGCAGGGCTCCATGTCGGCAGTAAAGGGTCCAGGCCAATTGGCAAAAGAGGTATTGTAGCCAAAGAATTAGCTGGTAGACCTCTTCGGCTAGCCGGGAGATGGGCCTAGCTCAAGGCTAACTGGTGCTTGCTTCGGGACAGAGTGGCTAACTGACTATCAGCTAGTTAGCTGGCTAGCTTCTTATGGGGGTTCCTGTTCTAAAGTATAAAAATAGCAGATCCGTACCACATTGGGTGACGCGGATTGCAGGAAATTATCTCAGTCCGTAGATGGAAAGTAGATCGGCCTATATCGAAAAAAAATTGTATATGAAGGTATACACAGACGCAAGACGTAAGAGAAAACATATCTTGTGTTTAAAAAATTATATATATTTTTTGCTAATGTAAACAATGTTGTAAATATTCAGATGGCGACTGTGGGTTGGCGAATGTGGGTTTTTCAGGTGACCCTTCTCGCATGACGTATAATCTAGTGAACCGGACGGGACGTTTCTTCAGCAACAACACGGCTACTCTTTCAGCCAGGTTTTTTAGCTTTCTAGCTAACTTAAAACCGAAGCATTTGACGCGCTTTACACCATGTTTTATTTACATTCGCGAATCGCAGTGTTTCAAACACAATTCTGTTTACGTATATATACTGTAAACTTTAACCAAATTAGCTTGTTAAATTTGCAAACTTGTTAAGATTGATACTGAACCTAGCACTTGGCTAGTCGCTAATGCTACCTGCTAACTAGCTAACGTCCCCAACCATGAGCTCACTAAGCAACTTTTCCCCTGCTAAGGAAGAGGATGTCTGCTGTATGGAGAAAGAAGCTCTGGGGCTGAACATTGTCGTGAAAAAAGAAGAGGATATTACAGTGAAAGAAGAAGAAGAACCTTTCAGAATGAAAAAAGAGGAAGAGGAGGATATCATACTGAAAGAAGAGGAGGAGGGTGTTACTGTGAAAGAAGAGAAAGAACCTTCTGTAGTGGAAGAGGAGGTAGAGGCTTTCAGAATGAAAAAGGAGGAGGCGATCTCAATAAAGGTGGAGGAAGATGTTTTGGGAGTGAAAGAGGAGGAGGACGAAGGAGAGGAGGAGGAGACTGAAGATCTGATTAACACCGGTGAGTATTATTTAAAAACGGGCACAAACTATGCCGTTGTTGAACCAATGTGTGGTTTAGAAGGGGAATTCTACTGAAGTTCTATACTTGTTTATGTTGTTGTTATGTACGGAAGGGAATTTTTATTGGCCCTTTATTTCTGCACCATGATGCAGGTATGGTTACCTATCAGAATGTAACAGGATCAGGAGATGTGCCAAACGGGTGGAACTTTGGTTTTGGAAGGGGGGGGGTCATAACCTGGTCAAAGAGTCTGGGGGTCCTAACCTGGTCAAAGAGTCTGGGGGTCCTAACCTGGTCTAGGAGTCTGGGGGTCCTAACCTGGTCAAAGAGTCTGGGGGTCCTAACCTGGTCAAAGAGTCTGGGGGTCCTAACCTGGTCAAAGAGTCTGGGGGTCCTAACCTGGTCAAGGAGTCTGGGGGTCCTAACCTGGTCAAAGAGTCTGGGGGTCCTAACCTGGTCAAAGAGTCTGGGGGTCCTAACCTGGTCAAAGAGTCTGGGGGTCCTAACCTGGTCAAAGAGTCTGGGGGTCCTAACCTGGTCAAAGAGTCTGGGGGTCCTAACCTGGTCAAAGAGTCTGGGGGTCCTAACCTGGTCAAAGAGTCTGGGGGTCCTAACCTGGTCAAAGAGTCTCGGGGTCCTAACCTGGTCAAAGAGTCTGGGGGTCCTAACCTGGTCAAGGAGTCTGGGGGTCCTAACCTGGTCAAAGAGTCTGGGGGTCCTAACCTGGTCAAAGAGTCTGGGGGTCCTAACCTGGTCTAGGAGTCTGGGGGTCCTAACCTGGTCAAAGAGTCTGGGGGTCCTAACCTGGTCAAAGAGTCTGGGGGTCCTAACCTGGTCAAAGAGTCTGGGGGTCCTAACCTGGTCAAAGAGTCTGGGGGTCCTCCCTCAGAATTTTTTTAGGGCACCTAAAGTTAATTTCCTGCATTTCTACTAGGGCTGTCCCCGACAAAAAAAAAAAAAATATTTTGACAAATCGATTGGTCAAAATTATTTAACATTTATTTTTCCATATATAGTCACACCGACGGTGTCTTATGTGTAAAACGAACTAATGATTTAATAATTAATTCCTTCTGGGAACGATATGAAGTCCAGAAGTTATGGGCGGAGTTAGAAAGTTGGCTGTCAGAAGTATTACAATGTAAATGTGTTTTTTAATCCGTCTGTCTGCATCTTTCAATACATGTCAAATGAAGGTGCAGTGAGATACCCGATGGGTTGGACTATACTCTTCTCGTCTATTATCTTGCAAAAATATATGCTTAGCTGGAAAATCAACTAACCCTCTATCGTTTATAATAATCTATTTCATTATGTAACAATTGAAAGAGCGACAGAGAGGAACATAACGGTTCCATTTGAGGAAGTAGCGTAGAGCAGTTTTTTATTCAAACGGGACAGTTTTATCTCCATCTCTTCATTCAAAGACTCAATCATGGACACTCTTACTGATAGTTGTGGCTGCTTCGCGTGATGTATTGTTTTCTCTACCTTCTTGCCCTTTGTGCTGTTGTCTGTGGCCAATAATGTTTGTACAATGTTTTGTACTGCTACCATGTTGTTTTGTAACCATGTTGGTGTCATGTTGTGTTGCTACCATGCTGTGTTGTCATGTGTCGCTGCCTTGCTATGTTGTTGTCTTTAGGTCTCTCTTTATGTAGTATTGTCTCTCTTGTCGTGATGTGTGTTTTGTCCTATATTTATATTTTATTACATTTTTATTTTTAATCCCAGCTGTCCTGCTGTCCTCTCAGGAGGTCTTTTACCTTTTGATAGGCCATCATTGTAAATACGAATTTGTTCTTAACTGACTTGCCTAGTTAAATAAAATAAAAAATACTTATTTACAATGACGGCCTACCCCGGCCAAACCCTAACCCGGAAGACACTGGGCCAATTGTGCGCCGCCCTATGGGACTCCCAATCACGGCCGGTTGTGATACAGCCTGGAATCGAACCAGGGTCTGTAGTGACGCCTCTAGCACTGAGATGCTGTGCCACTCGGGTCCATGCATTTTTTTTACTTTTAAATGTGTGATATAGAGGCATAGCCATTAAATCTTGGTGAATATAGCCTAACTTTATAAATGCCCAATGAGCTTATTTCACCTGTCATACCCAATGATTTATATATACACTAGATGACTGATAGGAGGCGCTGTGTTGACGCCACCGTGCCTCCATCTTGGTACTCCCCCACCACTGTGTTGAAGCCACCGTGCCTCCATCTTGGCTCTCCCCCACCATTGTGTTGACACCACCGTGCCTCCATCTTGGTACTCCCCCACCACTGTGTTGACGCCACCGTGCCTCCATCTTGGCTCTCCCCCACCATTGTGTTGACGCCACCGTGCCTCCATCTTGGCTCCCCCACCATAGTGTTGATGCCACCGTGCCTCCATCTTGGCTCTCCCCCACCATTGTGTTGACGCCACCGTGCCTCCATCTTGGTACTCCCTGTTAAAATATTTTATCAAGGTTTAAGATAAATGATTAAATAATTCTACCCAAAAACTTAACCATTAGGATTAGAGGTTATGTAGCATGGACAAGGGGTAATTAAAAATGATAACCATTGGGGAAGAAAGGAATGTATGTGTGTGCCGAAAGAAAAGCAAAGAGACTCGTTAACCTATGTTTGAACCGACCCAGCTATAACTCTGTGGAGATAAGATAGGACAGGTGTCCTGTGTGAATTTAAGTATGCTCTCTCTAATTCTCTCCTTCTCTCTGCGAGTCATCATGCGTCAGGACTACCTGGCATGATGACTCCTTGCTGTCCCCAGTCCACCTGGCCTTGCTGCTGTTCCAGTTTCAACTGTTCTGCCTGCGGCTATGGAACCCTGACCTGTCCACCGGACGTGCTACCTGTCCCAGACCTGCTGTTTTCAACTCTAGAGACTGCAGGAGCGGTAGAGATACTCTTAATGATCGGCTATGAAAAGCTAACTGACATTTACTCCTGAGGTGCTGACTTGCTACACCCTCGATAACTACTGTGATTATTATTATTTGACCATGCTGGTCATTTATGAACATTTGAACATCTTGGCCATGTTCTGTTATAATCTCCACCCGGCACAGCCAGAAGAGGACTGGCAACCCCTCATAGCCTGGTTCCTCTCTAGGTTTCTTCCTAGGTTTTGGCCTTTCTAGGGAGTTTTTCCTAGCCACCGTGCTTCTACACCTGCATTGCTTGCTGTTTAGGGTTTTAGGCTGGGTTTCTATACAGCACCTTGTAGCATTAGCTGATGTACGAAGGTGCTATATAAATACATTTGATTTGATTTGATTTGACAGGGAGAGCCCCTCCAGGTTTTCCGTATCTGGGGGGGACTGGAACTGTCAGCTGAGTGGTAATAAACTGTGGTGAGACTTCAGGGGATAATCCAAATATAGTGTGTATGTATGTGTTAGGTTATGTGTAGGTTAAGAGAAAGTATAAAAGGAACGTTTTTGCACGTCAGGGCTTTCGCCAATAAAATTGTATCTGACTAATTGTGAGATAGGAATTCTGTCTGTTTCATTTAAACCAGAACTTTACAACCTCTGTGGTTCAGACCAAAAAAGATCATTGCAATTTATGAACATTAATTACTAAATTATATAACACTACCCGAGTGAGTAGGCTCCTCATAGCCTCTCGAGCTGCTGGGGACGATGAAGCCCCACTGCCAGCTTCTGATGGCCTGTCAGCCTGGTAGCCCTGCTCACGGTGAACAGCCTATCACTGGCCAACAAGGAACAGCTGTCGTCGCCATCGAAGCTATCAACCTCCTGACTCAAGGCATGCACCCTCCGTTCAAGGTGGTCCCAGTGGTCCGACTCCCCGTCCAGGACTGGCAGCACAAGGGCCCAGTAGAGAGGCCTGCGGTGGGTTCGGCCACATTTCCTGGGAGGGATACTGGGCCCAGTAGAGGGACTAACAGTTCGCTGCGCACCACTCCTGAGGCAGGGAGCTCAGCCTGAGCCTTGCCGACCCACATGGCCTCCAGTCGCGCCATAGGCAGCAGACATTCTGAGAACAACACACAAAACAGGCATCCAGTAGGGCGCTCCACCGCCCTCGCCGCATGGCTCAAACCCAGGCAGTACATACACAAGGTATGCAGATCCCCACCGCCCTCGCCGCATGGCTCAAACCCAGGCAGTACATACACAAGGTATGCAGATCCCCACCGCCCTCGCCGCATGGCTCAAACCCAGGCAGTACATACACAAGGTATGCAGATCCCCACCGCATGGCTCAAACCCAGGCAGTACATACACAAGGTATGCAGATCCCCACCGCCCTCGCCGCATGGCTCAAACCCAGGCAGTACATACACAAGGTATGCAGATCCCCACCGCCCTCGCCGCATGGCTCAAACCCAGGCAGTACATACACAAGGTATGCAGATCCCCACCGCATGGCTCAAACCCAGGCAGTACATACACAAGGTATGCAGATCTCCACCGCCCTCGCCGCATGGCTCAAACCCAGGCAGTACATACACAAGGTATACAGATCCCCACCGCCCTCGCCGCATGGCTCAAACCCAGGCAGTACATACACAAGGTATACAGATCCCCACCGCCCTCGCCGCATGGCTCAAACCCAGGCAGTACATACACAAGGTATGCAGATCCCCACCGCCCTCGCCGCATGGCTCAAACCCAGGCAGTACATACACAAGGTATGCAGATCAACACCGCCCTCGCCGCATGGCTCAAACCCAGGCAGTACATACACAAGGTATGCAGATCTCCACCGCCCTCGCCGCATGGCTCAAACCCAGGCAGTACATACACAAGGTATACAGATCCCCATGGCTCAAACCCAGGCAGTACATACACAAGGTATGCAGATCCCCATGGCTCAAACCCAGGCAGTACATACACAAGGTATGCAGATCCCCATGGCTCAAACCCAGGCAGTACATACACAAGGTATACAGATCCCCATGGCTCAAACCCAGGCAGTACATACACAAGGTATGCAGATCCCCATGGCTCAAACCCAGGCAGTACATACACAAGGTATGCAGATCCCCAGGGGGGGATGCCACCATCACACCTGTCACAAAGGGAAGCCATAAGCTCAGCCAACAAGGCCACGGAGCAGGAGTCCGACGACCCGCTTGGAGGAACAGGAACCCGCTGAGGGATAATTTACCCTGTAACTCTGCAAAAAAAAAAACAGGGAAGACCCCGTGTGGGGAAAAACAGGCAGACAAAACAGTAACTGGGTAATGGATTTGATTTATATGTTGTTGTACTGCAAAATATTACCTTTAAATGTCCAAGCAGTAAAAAAAAACAGCACAATATGATGAAGTAATTACGTTAAGGAACTCCAAAGTTGATGTCTCCAGGTAGTGGAAGCCCCACCACCATACTCTTACACTCTGCAGGGGAAAGAACCAGAAACAAAACCTGCAAGATAATTAGCAGAGAACCCAGAGCAGCGTGTTAAAGAAATTCACAGCACACACATAGAACAAGCCAGTCTGTCAAGTTGTGTAAACGGTCCATTACAGTTTGTGGCAGCAAGAGCCATCATACTAATGGATACACACGGAGTCGTAGTGTAACGCTAATGAAACACAAGTATGACAAACCAGGGGTCGGAAGATACAGATCAACCGCGCGCAGCAGGTGGAGCAGTCAAGAGAGGCCATGTTGTGGCCAACTGCTCCAGGCTGCGAACAGCCAGTGAGTATATATATATACTTCCATGTAAGATATTACGCTTACCAGTGACTTACCAAGCGAAATTCAGAAAGTTTGTACCTCAAACCATACGGACGTCTGCCGATAAAATGAAAGAGAACGTGTGTCGCGGCCAGGGGGTCTATATATAGGGGCGAACCCCAGCCGTGACACAGGTGTACACGGGAGTAAATCTGTAAATCCTCACCTCGGATGTATCTCTCCGCCGCGGAGTGATACCAATATAGTGAAACATAACAACCATTCATCTCTTGGCTGCTATACAGAGAAAATACAGGGAAGAAATCACCATTTACAACTGGGCTGCTATATACTCTATATTTATTTGATTTGTCATTCTGTCGTTTTTCATGGGATTTTAGTGGTGATTTAAAAATCATTTATTTAGAATTTATCAGAATGAATTTGTCCAGAAATAGTTTTACCAGCTCTGTGTATGAAGAGGTGAGGGAGCCCCGCTCCTCCGTACTCTGGCAGCACGACACCTCTGCTGAAAATGACAAGATGAGGTTTATGTCATTATTTACATATGAAATCAGATTGGATAAAAGTCTCTCAAAAAACTTTAAAAAAATACATTTGTATGTTGTTGTTTTCAAAAATCTCAAGAAGTGAATTGGATGTGGAGTCAGTTTGAATGTACACACTGTGATTAAATTGTTTTTTTTTTAACTCTGGCTCTGTGTGGTTTCGGTGTGTGTGTGTCAAGTGCTATTTTGATGTAATGCATATGCATAATTGTTTACATTGTTTACGTTCTCTCTGCTACTATCATGTATCCTACCATGACTATATCCCACCCAACTCCATGTGTTGTCACTATCATGTATCCTACTATGACTATATCCCACCCAACTCCATGTGTTGTCACTATCATGTATCCTACCATGACTATATCCAACCCAACTCCATGTGTTGTCACTATCATGTATCCTACCATGACTATATCCAACCCAACTCCATGTGTTGCCACTATCATGTATCCTACTATGACTATATCCAACCCTACTCCATGTGTTGCCACTATCATGTATCCTACTTGGCTGAAGGTTTGATCCAGTGGAAGAAGTATTGAGGAGCAGGGAGGTTAAAGGTCACTTCAGGATATCAGTAAAGTCCTATTAAATATATATTTCTTTACCTAATTCCGTTTTTGTTTTTTTCTCTAATTCTGTTTTCTTTGTTTAGTTTTTCCAGGTTTCTGTCCCTGTTTTTCTGTTTTTCTCTCAAAATCACACTGTTAATAGAACATCTAATGTTGTTGTTTTTCTAAGTACACATCAATAATTTAACCACATCAGGAGACCGCTTTTGAAGTCTGAGAAAAATCTAAGATGTGTTCATTTTTGTGTGTAGATATTATTATTATATTAGATACCCGTTAATGTTAGTGGCACCAGCAAGAGCCTTGCTTGGTTGGTGGTGTCTCTGTAGCACACATGTGATTGCAGAGTTTGCTGAACAAATCACAACTGGATTGATGCAAATAATCATGATATCATTCTGCCAGGTAGGCATAGACTACTTTGTAGTTAACATTTAATTGACAAGGTTTGTGGGAAAGCTTTTCCATCAACCAGAAGATAGTTGTCATTAGCATCATCGCTAACAGCTACACATAGTGGTAGACAAATGCACTTAGACAGGGGCATTTCCTGACTGTTTCCTCTTCAGAAAGTTGAAGGAAAATACAAATCACTGAGGCTAATTTAGACGACTTGCAGGCAGTGGGTTCAGAATATCTATGAGAAAAATGAATAAAGATTATAATTATAATACAGATTATACCACCAGCCAAAAGGGCAATTTAGTGACTGGAAGGGTAAAGGGGCATGTGCTCTACACAGGTAGAGTCCTATCTGTCCATGTTGCCTTTTGCAAAGTGGGCACTGCTTCATGTGGCAACACCAACACTCACCTAAATAGTCCATATGCCACTGGGTGAGAGAAGTTTTCATTATTTTTGGGCAGCATTATGTGAGGTGTTATTATGTGTTGTTAGCGATGAGCTTTGGTCAGTTTAGCTAGGAATATGCCATCCTCGTCAATGTCGCCCTTGTCAATCTGTCACCTAATCCTGCCTAATGGGCAGGTCAGCCCTGGAGGAAAGTATTGGCTGTAAGAAGGAAGAGAAAACATAACATCTGGTTGTTTTTAAATAACTTCTTATGACATTGCTTGCCAGAATAAACATTGTAATGGAGATTTTTCTCCAGTCTGCGTTACCCACTCCAGTCAGCAGATGGCGATTTGAGTCTTTCAGGTGATGCTGCTTGCGTGACGTATAATCTAGTGGACGGAACTGGAGGCTTCTTCAACAGCGACAAAAGGCTTCTGATTCACCCACCGCGGTGGTTTGCTAGCGAACATAAAACTGAAACATTGGAGCTCTTTAGACCAATCTTGTGTATATTACTCTTAGTGTTTTGAATATAATTCTGTTTACCTTTCTACTAGTTCATTAAAACGTAATTTGCTTGTTATATTAGCAAATGTGTTAAATTGATAATCTACTAGGCTAATCGCGCGGATCATGAGCTATGTAAACTAGACGGATAAAGAAGCTCTGATGAAAGGAGAGGAAGAAGCTTTCAGCATGAATAGGGAGGAAAGGGAGGCTATCACATTGAAAGAAGAAGAGGATGATATTACAGTGAAAGAGGAAGATGGGAAAGAGGTTGTCAAAGTGGAAGAGGAGGAGGTAGAAGCTTTCAGAATCAAAAAGGAGGAAGATGCCATAACATTGAATGAAGAGAATGAAGTGAAAGAAGAGGAAGAACCTTTTGGAGTAAAAGAGGAAGAGGAGGCTATCTCAATAAAAGAGGAGGAAGTGAAAGAGGAGGAGACTGAAGTTCTGATTACCACCAGTGAGTACTGTCTTAAAAATAGGGGCACAAACTGTTGTTGAACTAATGTGTGATTTTAAAGGGGCATTCTACTGAAGTTCTACACTTGAATATATTGTTCAGTACTGTAGGAATTGTTGAAGGGGCAATCTGCCATTGGTACATATGTTTATGAGACTTCGATGTATTGAATTCGCATTCTCCATGTGGTCTACATTAAAGTTCACCTCATCTAATATAACAGGCTTTTAATATTCAATATTGGTGCATAATTTCTACTTAAAATATCAAAGGGATGCAAAAGGCACCAATTTCGTTGATTGCAATAGAAGATCATAAGTTTACCATCTGTTTGATGTTCTCGTTCACATAGGAGGACATGACTATTATGGATCCTCTGGGGAGCCTCAACAACATCCTGATGCTGACGAGGCAGAGAAGAGTCTCTCCAGATCAGAACACCAGATGGTACAGCTTGGTCTGGTCTAGCATACAGCCTGCTCTATCAGGGTCTGGGTTTCTGTAAAGCACTTTATGTCAACAGTGACATCAGCATCCATAATGATATGTGTCTGTGTCCCCTCTTTATGGTTACCAGGACAACGCTAGCCCTTTCACCCTCCCAGAGTCCCCATGTCGTGCCTCTCCCGGTAGCGCCTTACTGCTGGGTATGAAGAGGTTGTCTGTGCTGCTGGTGGACTGCAGGAAAACAACGGGGCTGAGTGGAACTGTGAGAGGAGGAGAAGAGAAGAAAGGATCAGATTTGACACATCAAAGTAAGTACTGTAGTTTGAACAAATACAATAGATCTGCCCACTGGTATCTGTTACCAGTAGGGCTGTCCCTGACTAATACAAATACAGCTTTGCACACTGTTGGCATTCTCTCAACCAGCTTCACCTGGAATGCTTTTACAACCGTCTTCAAACCAAACTTTATTTGCCACATGCGCCGAATACAACAAGTGTAGATAGATGGCAGCATTCGCGCTAAACTGAAAGCACAGACCATCCATTTAACCATGGCAAGGTGACTAGGAATATGGCCGAATACAAACAGTGTAATTATTCACTCCGTAAGGCAATCAAACAGGCAAAACGTCAGTATAGAGACAAAGTGGAGTCGCAATTCAACGGCTCAGACACGAGACGTATGTGGCAGGGTCTACAGTCAATCACGGACTACAAAGGGAAAACCAGCCACGTTGCGGACACCGACTTCTTGCTTCCGGACAAACTAAACACTTTCTTCTTTGAGGATAACACAGTGCCACCGACGCAGCCCGCTACCAAGGACTGTGGGCTGGACATTCTTTCTCCGTGGCCGACGTGAGTAAGACATTTAAGCGCGTTAACCCTTGCAAAGCTGCCGGCCCAGACGGCATCCCAAGCTGCATCCTCAGAGCAGACCAGCTGGCTGAACATATTCAACATATTCAATCTATCCCAGTCTGCTGTCCCCACATGCTTCAATATGTCCACCATTGTTCCCGTACCCAAGAAAGCAAAGGTAACTATCGTCCTGTAACACTCACTTCTGTCATCATGAAGAGCTTTGAGAGACTAGTCAAGGATCATATCACCTCTACCTTTAACTTCCGTGACACCATAGACCCATTTCAATATGCTTACCGCCCCAATAGATCCACAGACGATGCAATCGCCATCACGCTGCACACTGCACTATCCCATCTGGACAAGAGGAACACCTATGTAAGAATACTGTTCATTGACTACAGCTCAGCATTCAACACCATAGTACCCTTCAAGCTCATCATTAAGCCTGGGTCTGAACCCCACCCTGTGCAACTGGGTCCTGGACTTCCTGACGGGCCGCCCCCCAGGTTGTGAAGGTAGGAAACAACACCTCCACTTCGCTGATCCTCATCACTGGGGCCCCACAAGGGTGCGTTCTCAGCCCCCTCCTGTACTCCTTGTTCACCCATGACTGCGTGGTCACACACGCCTCCAACTCAATCATCAAGTTTGCAGACGACACAACAGTAGTGGGGCCTGATTACCAACAATGACGAGACAGCCTACGGGGAGAAGGTGAGTGCCCTGGGAGACTGGTGCCAGGAAATTAACCTCACACCCAACGTCAACAAAACAAAGGAGCTGATCGGGGACTTCAGGAAACAGCAGAGGAAGCACGCCCCGATCCACATCGACAGGACCGCAGTGGAGAAGGTGGAAAGCTTCAAGTTCCTCAGCGTACACATCACTGACAAACTGAAATGGTCCACCCACACAGACAGTGTGGTGAAGACAAGGAGCACAACAGCACCTTAAACCCTCAGAAACCTTCTACAGATGCACATCCTGTCGGGCTGTGTGACCACCTGGTACGGCAACGGCACCGCCCGCAACCGCAGAGCTCTCCAGAGGGTGGTGCGGTCTGCCCAACGCGTCACCAGGGGCACAATGCCTGCTCTCCAGGACACTTACAGCACCCGATGTCACAGGAAGGCCAAAAAGATCATCAAGGACAACAACCACCCGAGCCACTGCCTGTTCACCCCAGCTATCATCCAGAAGGCGAGGTCAGTACAGGTGCATCAAAGCGGGGACCGAGAGACTGAAAAACAGCTTCTATCTCAAGGCCATCAGACTGTTAAATAGCCATCACTAGCACATTAGAGGCTGCCGCCCTATATACATAGACTTGAAATCACTGGCCACTTTAGTAATGGAACACTAGTCACTTTAATAATGTTAACATATTTTGCATTACTTATCTCATATGTACATACTGTATTCTATCATATTGTATCTTAGTCTATGCTGCTCTGACATTGCTCCTCCAAATATGTATATATTAATTCCATTCCATTCCTTTACTTTAGATGTGTGTGTATTGTTGTGAAATTGTTAGATATTACTTGTTAGTTATTACTGCACTGTTGGAGCTAGAGAAACAAGCATTTCGCTACACCCGCAATAACATCTGCTAAACATGTGTATGTGACTAATTAACATTTGATTTGATTTTACCTCATGAAGCTGGTTGAGAGAATGCCAAGAGTGTGCAAAGCTGTCATCAAGGCAAAGGGTGGCTACTTTGAAGAATCTCAAATATAAAATATATACAGTGAGGGGGGGGAAAAAACTCCCTTTAAGAGAGTGCTTCTGTGGACAGGTGTCCTTTATACAGGTAACAAGCTGAGATTAGGAGCACTGCCTTTAAGAGTGTGCTCCTAATCTCAGCTCGTTACCTGTATAAAAGACGCCTGGGAGCCAGAAATCTTTCTGATTGAGAGGGGGTCAAATACTTATTTCCCTCATTAAAATGCAAATCAATTTATAACATTTTTGACATGCGTTTTTCTGGATTTTTTTGTTGTTATTCTGTCTCTCACTGTTCAAATAAACCTACCATTAAAATTATAGACTGATCATTTCTTTGTCAGTGGGCAAACGTACAAAATCAGCAGGGGATCAAATACTTTTTTCCCCTCACTGTATTTGGTTATACAATTTCAACAACTTACAGTTCATATAAGGAAATCAGTCAATGTAAATAAATTCATTAGGCCCTAATCTATGGACTTCACATTACTGGGGAGGGGAACAGCCATGGGTGGGCCTGGGAGGGCATAAGCCCACCCACTTGGAAGACAGGCCTACCCGCTGGGGAGCCAAGACCAGCCCAGACAATGAAGCTGTCCGGGTGGCAGGTCTAAGACAATGTGGAGGTCCTGGACTGGCGTGGTTATATGCGGTCTGCGGTTGTGAAGCCGGTTGGATGCCAAATTCTCTATAATGAATTGAATGTTAATTTCTCTACCATAAGCTGCCTAAGCTTATGGTAGAGAAATAAACATAAAATTCTCTGGAAACTGCTCCAGTGGAAATTCCTGCAGTCAGCATGCCAATTGCACGCTCCCTCTGAGACATCTGCTGCAGAGGATAAGTTCATTATTCAAATTGCAGCACAAATAACTGCTTCACAGAGTAGAAGACATCAACATGTTCAGAGGAGACTGCGTGAATCAGGCCTTCAATGTCGAATTGCTGCGAAGAAACCACTACTCAAGGACACCAATAATAAGAAGAGACTTGCTTGGGCCAAGAAACATGAGCAATGGACATTAGATCTGTCCTTTGGTCTGAGTCCAAATTTAAGATTTTCGGGTCCAACCGGCGTGTCTTTGTGAGACACAGAGTAGGTGAACGGATCATCTCTGCATGTGTGGTTCCCACCATGAAGCATGGAGGAGGTGGAGTGGGGGTACTTTGCTGGTCACACTGTCTGTGATTTATTTAGAATTCAAGGCACACTTAACCAGCATGGCTACCACAGCATTCTGCAGTGATACACCATCCCATCTGGTTTGGGTTTAGTGGGCCTATCATTTGTTTTTCAACAAGACAATAACCCAACATACCTCGAGGCTGTGTAAGGGATATTTGACCAAGAAGGAGAGTGATGGAGTGCTGCATAAGATGACCTGGCCTCCACAATCACCCGACCTCAACCCAATTGAGATGGTTTGGGTTGAGTTGGACCGCAGAGTGAAGGAAAAGCAACCAACAAATGCTCAGCATATGTGGGAACACCTACAAGACTGTTGGAAAAGCTTTCCAGGTGAAGCTGGTTGAGAGAATGCCAAGCTGTCATCAAGGCAAAGGGTGGCTACTTTGAAGAATCTAATATATATTTAGATTTGTTTAACACATTTTTTGGTTACTACATGATTCCATATGTGTTTTTTCATAGTTTTGATGTCTTCACTATTATTCCTCAATGTACAAAATAGTAAAAATAATGAAAAACCCTTGAATGTGTAGGTGTCCAAACTTTTGACTGGTACTGTACATTAAATTCCCTGGCAACAGCTCCAGTGGACATTCCTGCAGTCAGCATGCCAATTGCACGCTCCCTCTGAGACATCTGTGGCATTGTGTTGTGTGATAAAACTGCACATTTTAGAGTGGCCCCAGCGCAAGGTGTACCTGTGTAATAATCATGCTGTTTAATCAGGTTCTTGAAATGCCACACCTGTCAGGTGAATGGATTATCTTGGCAAAGGAGAAATGTTCACTAACAGGGATATAAACAAATTTGTACACCAAGTTTGAGGTAAATAAGCTTTCATGCGTGTGGAAAAATTCAGGGATATTTTATTTCAGCTCATGAAACATGGGACCAACACTTTACATATTTTATATTTTTAATCTTCCCAAAATATTTCACATTCTTTTTTACTTTACCCAAAATATCGTGACATTAATGATAGTTAAAATGTGTGAACTTCCCCTTATTTTAGGTTTTAAGGAAGTGTGTAGGTCGCATTCTGTATCATACAACTATGAAGGTTACATATTTACAACCACCTGCTTGATAGGAATCCAGCGATGTCTGTCTTGAGTGTCATAGAACTGTTTAGTGTTTTGTGTTCTGACTTATAAAACAGAATGAATAAATAAGTAATGTAAACTGGCAACAGTTCAGTTATTACCAGGAAGCTCTACAACATTTGTTTTAAAATCACACCAAGATAATTTAAAACTATGAAATGTTTGATGGATCTGATTTAGATTAAACCTCATAAGGCAGTTTTATCATGTGGAGATTTCATTCAGGTCTCTCTTTAAATAAACACTGTCTTTGGCAGGAGAAAAAACAAACCCGGAGGAACCAGGGACATCCAAACCAGCAAGACAACACCTCTGCTCCCAGATTGTAAGGAGTTTTACCAAGTTAGGAAGTCTGAAAAGACATGAGAGGACACAACCAGGAGAGAAGTCATACAATTGCGCACAGTGTGGAAAGAGTTTTAACCAGTTAGGAAAGCTGAAAGTTCATGAGCGAATACACACAGGGGAGAAGCTTTTCCATTGCGCCCAGTGTGGAAAGAGTTTTAGCATGTTAGGAAACATGAAATCTCATGAGCGAATACACTCAGGGGAGAAGCCTTACCACTGCTCCCAGTGTGGAACTAGGTTTACCAAATTAGGAAGCCTGAACAGACATCAGAGGACACACACAAGGTCGAAGCCACACCATTGCTCCCAGTGTGGAAAGAGTTTTAACCAGTTAGGAAACATGAGATCTCATGAGCGAATACACACAGGGGAGAAGCCTTTCCATTGCTCCCAGTGTGGAAAGCGTTTTATCCAGTTAGGAAACCTGAAAGCTCATGAGCGAATCCACACTGGGGAGAAACCTTACCACTGTTCCCAGTGTGGAAAGCGTTTTAACCGGTTAGGAAAGCTGAAAGAACACATGAGACTGCACACAGGGGAGAAGCCTTACAAATGCTCAGACTGTGGGAAGACATATTACTCATCACAGTCACTTAAAAGTCATATGAAAATCCACACAGGATAGAATAATTACTTATCCTAGTGTGTAAATTGATATTTCACATCACATTGACTTCATTACTTCTCCTAGTGTGTAAATTGATATTTCACTTCACATTGACGTCATTACTTCTCCTAGTGTGTAATATTGATATTTCACATCACATTGACTTAAAACTTTTTAGGGATAGGGGGCAACATTTTCACTTTGGATGAATAGCGTGCCCAAAGTGAACTGCCTCCTACTCTGTCCCAGATGCTAATATATGCATATTATTATCACTATTGGATAGAAAACCCTCTGAAGTTTCTAAAACTGTTTGAATGATGTCTGTGAGTATAATAGAACTCATATGGCAGGCAAAAACCCAAACGGGAAGTGGGAATTCTGAGGCGGGTCGATTTTCAACTCATCGCCTAATGAAATCCCAGTAAGATATGGATTTGTTTGCACTTCCTACGCCTTCCACTAGATGTCAACAGTCTGTAGAACGTTGAATGAAGCTTCTACTGTGATGTTGAGCCGGATGGGGGCTGTTTGAGTCAGTGGTCTGGCAGAGTGCCAGGTCCTGGTCACACGCATTCCAAATGATATCTACTACGTTCCATTACTTCTACAGACACAAAGGAATTCTCCGGTTGGAATGTTATTTAATATTTAGGATAACAACATCCTAAAGATTGATTCTATAGTTAGTTTGACAAGTTTATTCGACCTGTAATGTAACTTTTTGAAGTTTTCGTCCGACGTTCGCCTGGACCTGCACGAGTGTTTGGATGTGTGTACTAAAAGTAGCTACTTGGACATAAATAATGGACATTATCGAACAAAACAACAATTTATTGTGGAACTAGGATTCCTGGGAGTGCATCCTGATGAAGATCATCAAATGTAAGGGAATATTTATCATGTAATTCCGTATTTCTGTTGACTCCAACATGGTGGAGAAATGTTGTTTATATCTGAGCACCGTCTCAGATTATTGCATGGTGTGCTTTTTCCGTAAAGTTTTTTTTAAATCTGACACAGCGGTTGCATTAAGAACAAGTGTATCTTTAATTCTATGTAAAACATGTATCTTTCATCAAAGTTTATGATGAGTATTTCTGTTATTTGATGTGGCTCTCTGCAATTTCTCCGGATATTTTGGAGGCATTTCTGAACATGGCGCCAATATAAACTGAGATTTTTGGATATAAATATGTACATTATTGAACAAAACATACGTGTATTGTGTAACATGATGTCCTATGAGTGTCATCTGATGAAGATCATCAAAGGTTAGTGATTCATTTTATCTCTATTTCTGCTTTTTGTGACTGGGAAAATGGCTGTGTGTTTTTTTGACTTGGTGGTGATCTAACATAATCATATGTTGTGTTTTCGCTGTAAAGCATTTTTGAAATCAGACACGATGGGTAGATTAACAAGATGTTTATCTTTCATCTGCTGTATTGGACTTGTTAATGTGTGAAAGTTACATATTTCTAAAAAATATTTTTGAATTTCCCGCGGAATGTTGTCGAGGGGTTCCGCTAGCGGAACGTGTGTCCTAGAAAGGTTAAAATTCCTCAGAGAACATACACAGTGCTCCCGTTGTCTTATATTGTTGACTGATAATGTGTTTACTTGTTTTTACCGTATGAAATTAAATGGTACAAGGTATACTCAAACATATATGTGTGTGTTTTTATTAGAAAACATGAATTGAATATGGAGTATGTCAGTTTGAACATAGAGTAGATCAGATTCCATGTGTTTAAATGGTTCTTTTTAAAACTTTGACTGTGTTTGTGTTTATCTGGGTGTCTTTCCTCCAGTACTACAGATATATAGTGATATTTGGATGTGATGCATTTGTTCCATTGTTTACATTTGCACTGTTGGCCCACTGATGATTTAATGACATTAAAATGTTCACTTACTCGCCCACGGATTGCTGTTTCATCATTGTCTAAATGAAGAGTTCCTAGTTCCACTTTCCTGGGGGCATTTACAAACCACTGGTTGAATAAACGTTGTTTCCACGTCATTTCAACAAAATATATCCATGTGATGATGATAGATGTAGAAAACGGATTGGATTTATTTTTCAACCCAACTTGCAACCTAAATCCAATGACAGGTTACATTTTGTGTTGATTTCAACTCAGTTGACAAATCACTAAATAGAAACTAGATGTTGAACTGACGTCTGTGCCCAGTGGGCTGGTTTGAATAAACGGCAGGTGTTGGATCAATATCCACCTTAGTAGCTAATTTTCCACGTAATTTGCGACAGATTTACATGTGAATATTCTAAAATCTGCATAAAACAATATACACATTTTCCCACCAGAAATGTTTCTATCAAACAGATTTATTGCGGATAAAAGGCTTTGCCTGACAAATAAATAACTTTTGCTGTTAAATTCCCATTTTCCAAATGAAAAATACAAGTTAAATGGGTTTTCATCGCATTTTCAACTTCACTGATGGTTTTAAAAACTGTTACGTAAAATAGAAAATGTCCTCTTGTCCCGTGCTGGTAGGCTACATACATGATGAGATTATTATGGATAAGAGAGATATTATTTTATTTGTCAAATGGCAACCAAGCATCAATCATCATGTCACCAGAATAAGACCATCAAAATGTATTGGAAAGGAGCATCAAGCTCATCACATGCAGTTTCACCACCCTGTGAAGTTCATAACTTATTTAATCTGTAGCCTAATAAACTGCATGGGTTCCCAAGTCGTAGAGGGAGGACCACACAACATATCATCACGTGACTCCAAGTTAACTAAGATGTGATGGTTATTATATAAATATTTGCTCATAAAGTAGTTTAAACCTCCGTTTCTCACTTAGGCATTTTTACTGACACAAAAAGCTCCCACCACGTAAAACAAACTAACAAATTGTCTGTCTGCATTTATAAAAGTGTACAGCATATCCTGTTTCCATAAACTCCTATAGCAACAATACACTGCAGCTTTGACGTCAAGAAGAGATTGGGCTGATGGGTGTTGGTGCTACTATACAGGTAAGGCTGTCCAATATGAATGTTCAATACACACAATAGATTGATCGGTAGCCAGTTAGCTAGCTGCTACAGTCCAATATGAATGTTCAATACACACAATAGGTTGATCGGTAGCCAGTTAGCTAGCTGCTACAGTCCAATATGAATGTTCAATACACACAATAGGTTGATCGGTAGCCAGTTAGCTGTGCTGCTACAGTCCAATATGAATGTTCAATACACACAATAGGTTAATCGGTAGCCAGATAGCTAGCTGCTACAGTCCAATATGAATGTTCAATACACACAATAGGTTGATCAGTAGCCAGTTAGCTAGCTGCTACAGTCCAATATGAATGTTCAATACACACAATAGGTTGACTGGGGAGGTGATGTACCACAGTCAAAGTCCTGCAATAAGAGCTAAGATGCTAATATTTGTGTAAACTATACATAGTTGTGTTCTGTGGTTGTCAGTGAGTTGGCTGATATCCCATTTAATGAGGTCACTCCACAGTTAAGGCTGTACAGTGACTATACAAAGTCTACACTCTACACTTTGTGTTAGTAGCTGATGACAGAAGTGACAGCCTGGACACACATCAAAGTTTGACGCCGTCAGTGTTGTTGAGCAGAGAATCAACCAGATTGATTCACAGTCAGTGTTGTTGAGCAGAGAATCAACCAGATTGATTCACAGTCAGTGTTGTTGAGCAGAGAATCAACCAGATTGATTCACAGTCAGTGTTGTTGAGCAGAGAATCAACCAGATTGATTCACAGTCAGTGTTGTTGAGCAGAGAATCAACCAGAGAATCAACCAGGTTGTCCATGTTGAAGTTATTCAGGTGCAAAATACATTTTATTTGTTTAATTCTGTTTTATTAAATTAGAAAATGTACTCTGAAAGAGAACAAGCACATCTGTGAGCGTTATGCATTATAACATCGATTGACTAAATGATGACGTTGACAGCTTTGTAGTAAAACCATTCCAATTCAATTCCAGTCAATTCAGGAAGTTAACCAAATCACAATTCCACATTTTCCTCATTGAAAACCATAGAAGAGAATTTGAATTTTCAGTTTACTTCCTGAATTTACTGGAATATTCAAAAATTGATTAAATTGGGAGGTTTTCCTTATGAATCTGCACAACAACACCCTATAATGACGAAGCAAAAACAGGATTTTAGAAATGTTTGCAAATGCATTTTAAAAATAAAACTGAAATATCACATTTAAATAAGTATTCAGAACCTTTACTCAGTACTTTGTTGAAGCACCTTTGGCAGCGATTACAGCCTCAAGCCGCCTTGGGTATGGAGTTTCTCCCATTCTTCTCTGCAGATCCTCTCAGATCTGTCAGGTTGGATGGGGAGCGTCGCTGCGCAGCTATTTTCAGGATTTCTTCAGAGTTGTTCGATCGGGTTTAAATCCGGGCTCTGGCTGGGCCATTCAAGGACATTCAGAGACTTTTCCCAAAGCCACTTCTATGTTTTTCTACTGTGTGCTTAGGGTTGTTTTCCTGTTGGAAGGTGAACCTTTGCCCCAGTCTGGGGTCCTGAGTGCTCTTGAGCAGGTTTTCATCAATTATCTCTCTGTACTTTGCTCCGTTCATCTTTCCCTCGATCCTGACTAGTCTCCCAGTCCCTGCTACTGAGAAGTGGCTTCCGTCTGGCCACTCTACCAAAAAGGCCAAATTGGTGGAGTGGTGCAGAGATGGTTGTCCTTCTGGAAGGTTCTCCAATCTCCACAGAGGAACTCTTGAGCCCTGTCAGAGGGACCATTGGATTCTTGGTAACCTCCCTGGCCAAGGCCCTTCTCCCCCAATTGTTCAGTTTGGCCGGGCGGCCAGCAATAGGAAGAGTCTTGGTGGTTTCAAACTTCCTAACTTTCCATTTATTAAGAATGATGGCGGCCACTGTGTTCTTTGGGACCTTCAATGCTGCAGAAATGCCTTGGTCCACTTCCCCAATTCTGTGCCGTCACACAATCCTGTCTCGAAAAGAATATATCACATCAAATATAGGCTACTTAAAGTTCATTAGAGAACAGGCATACTGCTTGTACACTTGTCTCATGTTTTTCTACAAAAATATAATTGTGCTTTTGGTCATTAAGCCTCATTAAATCAAACTGTATAAAGCTGTATGTTTTTTATTTCAACACCTGCTCCTAAGCTGTACCTCAGTATATTACTGGTACCCCTGTATATAGCCTCCACATTGACTCTGTACTGGTACCCCCTGTATATAGCCTCCACATTGACTCTGTACTGGTACCCCCTGTATATAGCCTCCACATTGACTCTGTACTGGTACCTCCTGTATATAGCCTCCACATTGACTCTGTACTGGTACCTCCTGTATATAGCCTCCACATTAACTCTGTACTGGTACCCCCTGTATATAGCCTCCACATTGACTCTGTACTGGTACCCCCTGTATATAGCCTCCACATTGACTCTGTACCGGTACCCCCTGTATATAGCCTCCACGTTGACTCTGTACCGGTACCCCCTGTATATAGCCTCCACACTGACTCTGTACCGGTACCTCCTGTATATAGCCTCCACATTGACTCTGTACCAGTACCTCCTGTATATAGCCTCCACATTGACTCTGTACTGGTACCCCCTGTATATAGCCTCTATATTGACTCTGTACCGGTACCCCCTGTATATAGCCTCCACGTTGACTCTGTACAGGTACCCTCTGTATTTAGCCTCCACATTGACTCTGTACTGGTACCCCCTGTATATAGCCTCCACGTTGACTCTGTACTGGTACCCCTTGTATATAGTCTCCACATTGACTCTGTACCGGTACCCCCTGTATATAGCCTCCACATTGACTCTGTACCGTTATCCCCTATATATAGCCTCCACATTGACTCTGTACTGGTACCTCCTGTATATAGCCTCCACATTGACTCTGTACCGGTACCCCCTGTATATAGCCTCCACATTGACTCTGTACTGGTACCCCATGTATATAGCCTCCACATTAACTCTGTACTGGTACCCCCTGTATATAGCCTCCACATTGACTCTGTACTGGTACCCCCTGTATATAGCCTCCACATTGACTCTGTACTGGTACCCCCTGTATATAGCCTCCACATTGACTCTGTACCGGTACCCCCTGTATATAGCTCCACATTAACTCTGTACTGGTACCCCATGTATATAGCCTCCACATTGACTCTGTACCGCTACCCCCTGTATATAGCCTCCACATTGACTCTGTACCGGTACCCCCTGTATATAGCCTCCACATTGACTCTGTACCGGTACCCCCTCTATATAGCCTCCACATTGACTCTGTACTGGTACCCCCTGTATATAGCCTCCACATTGACTCTGTACTGGTACCCCCTGTATATAGCTTCCACATTGACTCTGTACTGGTACCCCCTGTATATAGCCTCCACATTGACTCTGTACTGGTACCCCCTGTATATAGCCTCCACATTAACTATGTACTGGTACCCCATGTATATAGCCTCCACATTAACTCTGTACTGGTACCCCCTGTATATAGCCTCCACATTAACTCTGTACTGGTACCCTCTGTATATAGCCTCCACATTAACTCTGTACTGGTACCCTCTGTATATAGCCTCCACATTGACTCTGTACAGGTACCTCCTGTATTCTTTATTGTGTTACTTTTTTTTCTTTCGTTTATTTACTAAATATTTTCTTAACTCTTATTTTACTTAAATCTGCATTGTTGGTTAAGGGCTTGTAAGTAAGCAATTCACAGTAAGGTTGTATTCAGCATTTCATGGTAAGGTCTACTACACCTGTTGTAATCAGCGCATGTGGCAAATAACAATTTATTTGAACTAAATATGGAGTATGTCAGTTTCAGTTTAGATGTAATTATATTTAGTATACTTTTATCACCAAATAATAATTGATTAAAACATACTACTTTGCATCCTCCTCTGGTTACATTGACTTCAATACAAAACCTAGGAGGATCCTCAAGGCTTCCATAGACTTATTATTACTTTGAAGAATCTCAAATATAAAATATATACAGTGAGGGGGGGAAAAAAACTCCCTTTAAGAGAGTGCTTCTGTGGACAGGTGTCCTTTATACAGGTAACAAGCTGAGATTAGGAGCACTGCCTTTAAGAGTGTGCTCCTAATCTCAGCTCGTTACCTGTATAAAAGACGCCTGGGAGCCAGAAATCTTTCTGATTGAGAGGGGGTCAAATACTTATTTCCCTCATTAAAATGCAAATCAATTTATAACATTTTTGACATGCGTTTTTCTGGATTTTTTTGTTGTTATTCTGTCTCTCACTGTTCAAATAAACCTACCATTAAAATTATAGACTGATCATTTCTTTGTCAGTGGGCAAACGTACAAAATCAGCAGGGGATCAAATACTTTTTTCCCCTCACTGTATTTGGTTATACAATTTCAACAACTTACAGTTCATATAAGGAAATCAGTCAATGTAAATAAATTCATTAGGCCCTAATCTATGGACTTCACATTACTGGGGAGGGGAACAGCCATGGGTGGGCCTGGGAGGGCATAAGCCCACCCACTTGGAAGACAGGCCTACCCGCTGGGGAGCCAAGACCAGCCCAGACAATGAAGCTGTCCGGGTGGCAGGTCTAAGACAATGTGGAGGTCCTGGACTGGCGTGGTTATATGCGGTCTGCGGTTGTGAAGCCGGTTGGATGCCAAATTCTCTATAATGAATTGAATGTTAATTTCTCTACCATAAGCTGCCTAAGCTTATGGTAGAGAAATAAACATAAAATTCTCTGGAAACTGCTCCAGTGGAAATTCCTGCAGTCAGCATGCCAATTGCACGCTCCCTCTGAGACATCTGCTGCAGAGGATAAGTTCATTATTCAAATTGCAGCACAAATAACTGCTTCACAGAGTAGAAGACATCAACATGTTCAGAGGAGACTGCGTGAATCAGGCCTTCAATGTCGAATTGCTGCGAAGAAACCACTACTCAAGGACACCAATAATAAGAAGAGACTTGCTTGGGCCAAGAAACATGAGCAATGGACATTAGATCTGTCCTTTGGTCTGAGTCCAAATTTAAGATTTTCGGGTCCAACCGGCGTGTCTTTGTGAGACACAGAGTAGGTGAACGGATCATCTCTGCATGTGTGGTTCCCACCATGAAGCATGGAGGAGGTGGAGTGGGGGTACTTTGCTGGTCACACTGTCTGTGATTTATTTAGAATTCAAGGCACACTTAACCAGCATGGCTACCACAGCATTCTGCAGTGATACACCATCCCATCTGGTTTGGGCTTAGTGGGCCTATCATTTGTTTTTCAACAAGACAATAACCCAACATACCTCGAGGCTGTGTAAGGGATATTTGACCAAGAAGGAGAGTGATGGAGTGCTGCATAAGATGACCTGGCCTCCACAATCACCCGACCTCAACCCAGTTGAGATGGTTTGGGTTGAGTTGGACCGCAGAGTGAAGGAAAAGCAACCAACAAATGCTCAGCATATGTGGGAACACCTACAAGACTGTTGGAAAAGCTTTCCAGGTGAAGCTGGTTGAGAGAATGCCAAGCTGTCATCAAGGCAAAGGGTGGCTACTTTGAAGAATCTAATATATATTTAGATTTGTTTAACACATTTTTTGGTTACTACATGATTCCATATGTGTTTTTTCATAGTTTTGATGTCTTCACTATTATTCCTCAATGTACAAAATAGTAAAAATAATGAAAAACCCTTGAATGTGTAGGTGTCCAAACTTTTGACTGGTACTGTACATTAAATTCCCTGGCAACAGCTCCAGTGGACATTCCTGCAGTCAGCATGCCAATTGCACGCTCCCTCTGAGACATCTGTGGCATTGTGTTGTGTGATAAAACTGCACATTTTAGAGTGGCCCCAGCGCAAGGTGTACCTGTGTAATAATCATGCTGTTTAATCAGGTTCTTGAAATGCCACACCTGTCAGGTGAATGGATTATCTTGGCAAAGGAGAAATGTTCACTAACAGGGATATAAACAAATTTGTACACCAAGTTTGAGGTAAATAAGCTTTCATGCGTGTGGAAAAATTCAGGGATATTTTATTTCAGCTCATGAAACATGGGACCAACACTTTACATATTTTATATTTTTAATCTTCCCAAAATATTTCACATTCTTTTTTACTTTACCCAAAATATCGTGACATTAATGATAGTTAAAATGTGTGAACTTCCCCTTATTTTAGGTTTTAAGGAAGTGTGTAGGTCGCATTCTGTATCATACAACTATGAAGGTTATACATTTACAACCACCTGCTTGATAGGAATCCAGCGATGTGTCTTGAGTGTCATAGAACTGTTTAGTGTTTTGTGTTCTGACTTATAAAACAGAATGAATAAATAAGTAATGTAAACTGGCAACAGTTCAGTTATTACCAGGAAGCTCTACAACATTTGTTTTAAAATCACACCAAGATAATTTAAAACTATGAAATGTTTGATGGATCTGATTTAGATTAAACCTCATAAGGCAGTTTTATCATGTGGAGATTTCATTCAGGTCTCTCTTTAAATAAACACTGTCTTTGGCAGGAGGAAAACCAAACTTGGAGGAACCGGAGACGTCCAAACCAGCAAGACAACACCTCTGCTCCCAGATTGTAAGGAGTTTTACCAAGTTAGGAAGTCTGAAAAGACATGAGAGGAAACACACAGCAGAGAAGCTATACCATTGTGCCCAGTGTGGAAAGAGTTTTAACCAGTTAGGAAAACTGAAAGTTCATGAGCGAATACACACAGGGGAGAAGCCATACCATTGCGCCCAGTGTGGAAAGAGTTTTAGCATGTTAGGAAACATGAAAGCTCATGAGCAAATACACACAGGGGATAAGCCTTACCACTGCTCCCAGTGTGGAACTAGGTTTACCAGGTTAGGAAGCCTGAAAAGACATCAGAGGACACACACAAGGTCGAAGCCACACCATTGCTCCCAGTGTGGAAAGAGTTTTAACCAGTTAGGAAACATGAGATCTCATGAGCGAATACACACAGGGGAGAAGCCTTACTGCTGCTCCCAGTGTGGAAAGCGTTTTATCCAGTTAGGAAACCTGAAAGCTCATGAGCGAATACACACCGGGGAGAAACCTTACCACTGTTCCCAGTGTGGAAAGCGTTTTAACCGGTTAGGAAAGCTGAAAGAACACATGAGACTGCACACAGGGGAGAAGCCTTTCAAATGCTCAGACTGTGGGAAGACATATTACTCATCACAGTCACTTAAAAGTCATGTGAGAATCCACACAGGAGAGAATAATTACTTATCCTAGTGTGTAAATTGATATTTCACATCACATTGACTTCATTACTTCTCCTAGTGTGTAAATTGATATTTCACTTCACATTGACGTCATTACTTCTCCTAGTGTGTAATATTGATATTTCACATCACATTGACTTAAAACTTTTTAGGGATAGGGGGCAACATTTTCACTTTGGATGAATAGCGTGCCCAAAGTGAACTGCCTCCTACTCTGTCCCAGATGCTAATATATGCATATTATTATCACTATTGGATAGAAAACCCTCTGAAGTTTCTAAAACTGTTTGAATGATGTCTGTGAGTATAATAGAACTCATATGGCAGGCAAAAACCCAAACGGGAAGTGGGAATTCTGAGGCGGGTCGATTTTCAACTCATCGCCTAATGAAATCCCAGTAAGATATGGATTTGTTTGCACTTCCTACGCCTTCCACTAGATGTCAACAGTCTGTAGAACGTTGAATGAAGCTTCTACTGTGATGTTGAGCCGGATGGGGGCTGTTTGAGTCAGTGGTCTGGCAGAGTGCCAGGTCCTGGTCACACGCATTCCAAATGATATCTACTACGTTCCATTACTTCTACAGACACAAAGGAATTCTCCGGTTGGAATGTTATTTAATATTTAGGATAACAACATCCTAAAGATTGATTCTATAGTTAGTTTGACAAGTTTATTCGACCTGTAATGTAACTTTTTGAAGTTTTCGTCCGACGTTCGCCTGGACCTGCACGAGTGTTTGGATGTGTGTACTAAAAGTAGCTACTTGGACATAAATAATGGACATTATCGAACAAAACAACAATTTATTGTGGAACTAGGATTCCTGGGAGTGCATCCTGATGAAGATCATCAAATGTAAGGGAATATTTATCATGTAATTCCGTATTTCTGTTGACTCCAACATGGTGGAGAAATGTTGTTTATATCTGAGCACCGTCTCAGATTATTGCATGGTGTGCTTTTTCCGTAAAGTTTTTTTTAAATCTGACACAGCGGTTGCATTAAGAACAAGTGTATCTTTAATTCTATGTAAAACATGTATCTTTCATCAAAGTTTATGATGAGTATTTCTGTTATTTGATGTGGCTCTCTGCAATTTCTCCGGATATTTTGGAGGCATTTCTGAACATGGCGCCAATATAAACTGAGATTTTTGGATATAAATATGTACATTATTGAACAAAACATACGTGTATTGTGTAACATGATGTCCTATGAGTGTCATCTGATGAAGATCATCAAAGGTTAGTGATTCATTTTATCTCTATTTCTGCTTTTTGTGACTGGGAAAATGGCTGTGTGTTTTTTTGACTTGGTGGTGATCTAACATAATCATATGTTGTGTTTTCGCTGTAAAGCATTTTTGAAATCAGACACGATGGGTAGATTAACAAGATGTTTATCTTTCATCTGCTGTATTGGACTTGTTAATGTGTGAAAGTTACATATTTCGAAAAAATATTTTTGAATTTCCCGCGGAATGTTGTCGAGGGGTTCCGCTAGCGGAACGTGTGTCCTAGAAAGGTTAAAATTCCTCAGAGAACATACACAGTGCTCCCGTTGTCTTATATTGTTGACTGATAATGTGTTTACTTGTTTTTACCGTATGAAATTAAATGGTACAAGGTATACTCAAACATATATGTGTGTGTTTTTATTAGAAAACATGAATTGAATATGGAGTATGTCAGTTTGAACATAGAGTAGATCAGATTCCATGTGTTTAAATGGTTCTTTTTAAAACTTTGACTGTGTTTGTGTTTATCTGGGTGTCTTTCCTCCAGTACTACAGATATATAGTGATATTTGGATGTGATGCATTTGTTCCATTGTTTACATTTGCACTGTTGGCCCACTGATGATTTAATGACATTAAAATGTTCACTTACTCGCCCACGGATTGCTGTTTCATCATTGTCTAAATGAAGAGTTCCTAGTTCCACTTTCCTGGGGGCATTTACAAACCACTGGTTGAATAAACGTTGTTTCCACGTCATTTCAACAAAATATATCCATGTGATGATGATAGATGTAGAAAACGGATTGGATTTATTTTTCAACCCAACTTGCAACCTAAATCCAATGACAGGTTACATTTTGTGTTGATTTCAACTCAGTTGACAAATCACTAAATAGAAACTAGATGTTGAACTGACGTCTGTGCCCAGTGGGCTGGTTTGAATAAACGGCAGGTGTTGGATCAATATCCACCTTAGTAGCTAATTTTCCACGTAATTTGCGACAGATTTACATGTGAATATTCTAAAATCTGCATAAAACAATATACACATTTTCCCACCAGAAATGTTTCTATCAAACAGATTTATTGCGGATAAAAGGCTTTGCCTGACAAATAAATAACTTTTGCTGTTAAATTCCCATTTTCCAAATGAAAAATACAAGTTAAATGGGTTTTCATCGCATTTTCAACTTCACTGATGGTTTTAAAAACTGTTACGTAAAATAGAAAATGTCCTCTTGTCCCGTGCTGGTAGGCTACATACATGATGAGATTATTATGGATAAGAGAGATATTATTTTATTTGTCAAATGGCAACCAAGCATCAATCATCATGTCACCAGAATAAGACCATCAAAATGTATTGGAAAGGAGCATCAAGCTCATCACATGCAGTTTCACCACCCTGTGAAGTTCATAACTTATTTAATCTGTAGCCTAATAAACTGCATGGGTTCCCAAGTCGTAGAGGGAGGACCACACAACATATCATCACGTGACTCCAAGTTAACTAAGATGTGATGGTTATTATATAAATATTTGCTCATAAAGTAGTTTAAACCTCCGTTTCTCACTTAGGCATTTTTACTGACACAAAAAGCTCCCACCACGTAAAACAAACTAACAAATTGTCTGTCTGCATTTATAAAAGTGTACAGCATATCCTGTTTCCATAAACTCCTATAGCAACAATACACTGCAGCTTTGACGTCAAGATGAGAATGGGCTGATGGTTGGTGGTGCTTCTATATAGGTAAGGCTGTCCAATATGAATGTTCAATACCCACAATAGGTTGATCGGTAGCCAGTTAGCTAGCTGCTACAGTCCAATATGAATGTTCAATACACACACTAGGTTGATCGGTAGCCAGTTAGCTAGCTGCTACAGTCCAATATGAATGTTCAATACACACAATAGGTTGATCGGTAGCCAGTTAGCTGTGCTGCTACAGTCCAATATGAATGTTCAATACACACAATAGGTTAATCGGTAGCCAGATAGCTAGCTGCTACAGTCCAATATGAATGTTCAATACACACAATAGGTTGATCAGTAGCCAGTTAGCTAGCTGCTACAGTCCAATATGAATGTTCAATACACACAATAGGTTGGTTATGGAGGTGATGTACCACAGTCAAAGTCCTGCAATAAGAGCTAAGATGCTAATATTTGTGTAAACTATACATAGTTGTGTTCTGTGGTTGTTACTGAGGTGGCTGATATCCCATTTATGGGGTCACTCCACAGTTAAGGCTGTACAGTGACTATACAAAGTCTACACTCTACACTTTGTGTTAGTAGCTGATGACAGAAGTGACAGCCTGGACACACATCAAAGTTTGACACCGTCAGTGTTGTTGAGCAGAGAATCAACCAGATTGATTCACAGTCAGTGTTGTTGAGCAGAGAATCAACCAGATTGATTCACAGTCAGTGTTGTTGAGCAGAGAATCAACCAGATTGATTCACAGTCAGTGTTGTTGAGCAGAGAATCAACCAGATTGATTCACAGTCAGTGTTGTTGAGCAGAGAATCAACCAGAGAATCAACCAGGTTGTCCATGTTGAAGTTATTCAGGTGCAAAATACATTTTATTTGTTTAATTCTGTTTTATTAAATTAGAAAATGTACTCTGAAAGAGAACAAGCACATCTGTGAGCGTTATGCATTATAACATCGATTGACTAAATGATGACGTTGACAGCTTTGTAGTAAAACCATTCCAATTCAATTCCAGTCAATTCAGAAAGTAAACCAAATTCCACATTTTCCTCATTGAAAACCATAGAAGAGAATTTGAATTTTCAGTTTACTTCCTGAATTTACTGGAATATTCAAAAATTGATTAAATTGGGAGGTTTTCCTTATGAATCTGCACAACAACACCCTATAATGACGAAGCAAAAACAGGATTTTAGAAATGTTTGCAAATGCATTTTAAAAATAAAACTGAAATATCACATTTAAATAAGTATTCAGAACCTTTACTCAGTACTTTGTTGAAGCACCTTTGGCAGCGATTACAGCCTCAAGCCGCCTTGGGTATGGAGTTTCTCCCATTCTTCTCTGCAGATCCTCTCAGATCTGTCAGGTTGGATGGGGAGCGTCGCTGCGCAGCTATTTTCAGGATTTCTTCAGAGTTGTTCGATCGGGTTTAAATCCGGGCTCTGGCTGGGCCATTCAAGGACATTCAGAGACTTTTCCCAAAGCCACTTCTATGTTTTTCTACTGTGTGCTTAGGGTTGTTTTCCTGTTGGAAGGTGAACCTTTGCCCCAGTCTGGGGTCCTGAGTGCTCTTGAGCAGGTTTTCATCAATTATCTCTCTGTACTTTGCTCCGTTCATCTTTCCCTCGATCCTGACTAGTCTCCCAGTCCCTGCTACTGAGAAGTGGCTTCCGTCTGGCCACTCTACCAAAAAGGCCAAATTGGTGGAGTGGTGCAGAGATGGTTGTCCTTCTGGAAGGTTCTCCAATCTCCACAGAGGAACTCTTGAGCCCTGTCAGAGGGACCATTGGATTCTTGGTAACCTCCCTGGCCAAGGCCCTTCTCCCCCAATTGTTCAGTTTGGCCGGGCGGCCAGCAATAGGAAGAGTCTTGGTGGTTCCAAACTTTCCATTTATTAAGAATGATGGCGGCCACTGTGTTCTTTGGGACCTTCAATGCTGCAGAAATGCCTTGGTCCACTTCCCCAGATCTGTGCCGTGAAACAATCCTGTCTCGAAAAGAATATATCACATCAAATGTAGGCTACTTAAAGTTCATTAGAGAACAGGCATACTGCTTGTACACTTGTCTCATGTTTTTCTACAAAAATATAATTGTGCTTTTGGTCATTAAGCCTCATTAAATCAAACTGTATAAAGCTGTATGTTTTTTATTTCAACACCTGCTCCTAAGCTGTACCTCAGTATATTACTGGTACCCCTGTATATAGCCTCCACATTGACTCTGTACTGGTACCCCCTGTATATAGCCTCCACATTGACTCTGTACTGGTACCCCCTGTATATAGCCTCCACATTGACTCTGTACTGGTACCTCCTGTACATAGCCTCCACATTGACTGTACTGGTACCTCCTGTATATAGCCTCCACATTAACTCTGTACTGGTACCCCCTGTATATAGCCTCCACATTGACTCTGTACTGGTACCCCCTGTATATAGCCTCCACATTGACTCTGTACCGGTACCCCCTGTATATAGCCTCCACGTTGACTCTGTACCGGTACCCCCTGTATATAGCCTCCACACTGACTCTGTACCGGTACCTCCTGTATATAGCCTCCACATTGACTCTGTACCAGTACCTCCTGTATATAGCCTCCACATTGACTCTGTACTGGTACCCCCTGTATATAGCCTCTATATTGACTCTGTACCGGTACCCCCTGTATATAGCCTCCACGTTGACTCTGTACAGGTACCCTCTGTATTTAGCCTCCACATTGACTCTGTACTGGTACCCCCTGTATATAGCCTCCACGTTGACTCTGTACTGGTACCCCTTGTATATAGTCTCCACATTGACTCTGTACCGGTACCCCCTGTATATAGCCTCCACATTGACTCTGTACCGTTATCCCCTATATATAGCCTCCACATTGACTCTGTACTGGTACCTCCTGTATATAGCCTCCACATTGACTCTGTACCGGTACCCCCTGTATATAGCCTCCACATTGACTCTGTACTGGTACCCCATGTATATAGCCTCCACATTAACTCTGTACTGGTACCCCCTGTATATAGCCTCAACATTGACTCTGTACTGGTACCCCCTGTATATAGCCTCCACATTGACTCTGTACTGGTATCCCCTGTATATAGCCTCCACATTGACTCTGTACCGGTACCCCCTGTATATAGCTCCACATTAACTCTGTACTGGTACCCCATGTATATAGCCTCCACATTGACTCTGTACCGCTACCCCCTGTATATAGCCTCCACATTGACTCTGTACCGGTACCCCCTGTATATAGCCTCCACATTGACTCTGTACCGGTACCCCCTCTATATAGCCTCCACATTGACTCTGTACTGGTACCCCCTGTATATAGCCTCCACATTGACTCTGTACTGGTACCCCCTGTATATAGCTTCCACATTGACTCTGTACTGGTACCCCCTGTATATAGCCTCCACATTGACTCTGTACTGGTACCCCCTGTATATAGCCTCCACATTAACTATGTACTGGTACCCCATGTATATAGCCTCCACATTAACTCTGTACTGGTACCCCCTGTATATAGCCTCCACATTAACTCTGTACTGGTACCCTCTGTATATAGCCTCCACATTAACTCTGTACTGGTACCCTCTGTATATAGCCTCCACATTGACTCTGTACAGGTACCTCCTGTATTCTTTATTGTGTTACTTTTTTTTCTTTCGTTTATTTACTAAATATTTTCTTAACTCTTATTTTACTTAAATCTGCATTGTTGGTTAAGGGCTTGTAAGTAAGCAATTCACAGTAAGGTTGTATTCAGCATTTCATGGTAAGGTCTACTACACCTGTTGTAATCAGCGCATGTGGCAAATAACAATTTATTTGAACTAAATATGGAGTATGTCAGTTTCAGTTTAGATGTAATTATATTTAGTATACTTTTATCACCAAATAATAATTGATTAAAACATACTACTTTGCATCCTCCTCTGGTTACATTGACTTCAATACAAAACCTAGGAGGATCCTCAAGGCTTCCATAGACTTATTATTATTATGACAACTTCCGGAGGACGTCCTCCAACCTATCAGAGCTCTTGCAGCATGAACTGACATGATGTCCAACCAATGAAAGGATCAGAGAATGAATCTAGTACTGAAAGCATAAGCTACAGCTAGCTAGCACTGCAGTGCATAACATGTGGTGAGTAGTTGACTCAAAGAGAGAGAAAAAGACAATAGTTGAACAGTTTTGAACAAATTATTTTATTCCAAAATGAAGGAGAAGCGAGAGAGAGATATTTCGTCACTTATTTTACACTTTCAGTTTCACTTACTTAGCTAGCAAATGCAGCTATCTAGTTTAGCCTACTCAAACACTTGGCTCAAACAAAGGGATGCTATGTTAGCTAGCTGGCTATGACTATCCAACACAACACTGGAACTCTTCCAAGTCAAGGTAAGCTTTTGGTTTTACTAATTTATTGCCACTGGGACCCGCCAATGTAAGTGCTAAACTGCTTACTGACTGTACACTGTAATGTTACTGCATGATTGTAGCAGGTTTACTAACGCGTTAGTTCTATTAGCTATGTTGACTATGACATTACTTTAGCTAATATGGTGACAAGGATGTAGGATGTGTGTAGCAGTTATGGTATGGTTTGACTTGGAAAGGTTTTTTCGCCTGGTCACACACAGCTGATGTGTTGTGCATTGAAGTCCAGAAGCAAAGGGAAAAGGTGAGAGGAGGAGAGAAGGAATACAACGTGGCTGTTATGAAAGTGAACTGTGTTTATGCATGATTAGGGGTGTATTCATTCCGCCGATTCTGTTGACAAATGTTTCTTAAACGGAACAAAACCAGGATAAACATACCTGAATTTGTCCAGTAATATCTCTATTTCAGCTAGATGCAGGCGAGAGTGTGCAAGGCGATATTGAATGTGTCACTGTCTGTCACCGCAAAATTCGCTCTCGACCTGTGTGTCCTACATTCTAAACTTTCATTCATAGGCTAGGTTGCTACCTCATGGGCCGCGGCTTTTGTGGAGTGATGGGTAACCATGCTTCGAGGGTGACTGTTGTTGATGTGTGCAGAGGGTCCCTGGTTCGCGCCCGGGTATGGGCGATGGGACGGTCTAAAGTTATACTGTTCACCTTCTCTATCTTAGCTAGATGCAGGCGAGAGTGAGCAAGCCGATATTGAGTGTGTCTGTCCATGTGTCACTGCAAAGATTTAGGCTAGGTTGCTACCTCATGATGGGTATAGGGACAATTAGAGTATCATGTAGTAGCCTAAACCTATTGCTGTTACATTGAACAGGGTGAGTGAAATATGAATGACAGTCATCCAATATGCTGTAATAGAATTAAGGCCATGCTCATGAAAAAAACCAATCGTCCTGCCTCATCTTAAACGGCACTGACCACCACTGTTTGGGTGGTGGACCATTCTTGGTAAACCTGGGAAACTGTTGAGCTGAAAAACCCAGCAGCGTTGCAGTTCTTGACACAAACTGATGCGCCTGGCACCTACTACAATACCCCGTTCAAAGACACTTAAATATTTTGTCTTCCACATTCACTCTCTAAATGGCACACATGCACAATCCATGTATCATGTCTCAAGGCTTAAAAATCCTTATTTAACCTGTTTCCCCCTTCATCTACACGGATTGAAGTGGATTTAACTAGTGACATCAGTAAGGGATCATAGCTTTAGCCTGGATTCACCTGGTCAGTCTAAGTCATGGAAGGAGCAGGTGTTCTTAATGTTTTGTAGACTCAGTGTATAGCACGACAGATAATCAAGTGCTATTTGCATGTGATGCATTTGCTCTGTTGTTTACAGGATGATTTGTATCTTATAGAGCGTGGCTTTAAGGGAATAGTATGGTCACATCTAGATAAAAACGAATGTGAAAAATAAACAGAGAAAATGTGTATTAACACACTACCTATTCATATAAGTATTTATTCATCATCTACATATTCATATTGAGCTTCTCCGTCTGTGTGCAGGAACGTATTATTTGGAAGAGAAAATATATCAGCTTATTGTTAAATTATTATGACGTTCTTTCCAATACAAAAAGTGTAGTAACTGTTGTTGCCAAACTGCGTTACCCACTCCAGTCAGCAGATGGCGAGGTGCGTCTTTCAGGTGATGCTTCTTGCGTGACGTGTCATTTTCTGGACCGGACGCTTCTTCAGGAACAACAACGCGGATACTCTTTCAACCACCTCGGTAGCTTGCTAGCCAACATAAAACTGAAAGGTTTACGTTTTAGACCATGTTTGTGTACATTAGCTAATCCCAGTGTTTTAAACAAATTTCGGTTGACGTATCAACTGCTTAACTTTAACCTAATTTGCTTGTTCAATTTGCAAACTTGTTAAAGATTGATTCTGAGCCTAGCACTAGGCTAGTCGCTAATGCTACCTAGCTAGCTAGCTAACATCCCTGACCATGAGCTCACCAAACTACTCCTCCCTTGCTAATGAAGAGGGGGTCTGCTGTATGGAGAAAGAACCTTTCAGAATGAAAAAGGAGGAAGAGGAGGCTGTTATAGTGAAAGAAGAGAAAGAACCTTTTAGAGAGGAAGAGGATGCTATCTCAATAAAGGTGAAGGAGGAAGACGTTTTGGGAGTGAAAGAGGAGGAGACAGAAGATCCGATTAACACCAGTGAGTACTGTCTTAAAAACAGGGGCACAAACTATGCAGTTGTTGAACTGTGGGGGCGTTCTACTGAAGTTCTATACTTGAATATGTTGTTCAGTACTGTATAAATTGTTAAAGGTTCGATCTGCCATTGGTACATTTTTTGTTGGGACTTTTCAATTAGATGTATTGAATTCTCCATGTGGTCTATATTAAAGTTCCCCTCATCTAATATAACAGGCTTTTAAAATTCAATATTGGTGCATATTTTCTACTTAAAATATCAAAGGGACGCAAAAGTCACCCATTTTGTGGAACGACCCTTTTACATTTGCATCACAAACAACATTTTAGGAAATCATGATGAAAGTGGCCATTTTAGACATATTCATGCCTCTTGTAAGACTCTAAGATTGCAATAGATGGTCATAAGTTTACCATCTGTTTGATGTCCTCGTTCACACAGGAGAGAGACATGACTATCGTGGATCCTCTGGGGAGCCTCAACAACATCCTGATGCTGACGAGGCAGAGAAGAGTCTCTCCAGATCAGAACACCAGATGGTACAGCTTGGTCTGGTCTAACATACAGCTTGCTCTATCGGGGTCTGGGCTGGGCTTCTGTAAAACACTTTGTGACAACAGTGACATAAGCATCCATAATGATATGTGTCTGTGTCCCCTCTTTATGATTACCAGGACAACGCTAGCCCTTCCTCCCTCCCGGAGTCCCCGTGTCTTACCTCTCCCGGTAGCACCTTACTGCTGGGTATGAAGAGGTTGTCTGTGCTGCTGGTGGACTGCAGGAAAACAACGGGGCTGAGTGGAACTGTGAGAGGAGGAGGAGAGAAGAAAGGATCAGATTTGACTCATCAAAGTAAGTTCTGTAGTTCAGTTTGAACAAATAAATAGATCTGCCCACTGGTATCTGTTACCAGGACAACCAGCAGAGGTCTGTTAGTCGACAGGATGATAGACTGGTATCTGTTACCAGGACAACCAGCAGAGTTCTGTTAGTCGACAGGATGATAGACTGGTATCTGTTACCAGGACAACCAGCAGAGTTCTGTTAGTTGACAGGAAGATAGACTGGTATCTGTTACCAGGACAACCAGCAGAGGTCTGTTAGTTGACAGGAAGATAGACTGGTATCTGTTACCAGGACAACCAGCAGAGTTCTGTTAGTTGACAGGAAGATAGACTGGTGGATATGGATGTTATGAATATCATAACACTGAAAAAGGATTCTGCCAATGAAAAGAGAGAAACCAATAGATCATATAAAACCTTGATGAAAGTTAGCTTTGGAGAGAAAGTTTCAATGATCCGTTGTAAGGTGCTTGTTTTACAAAGACTTTATCTTAAAACATTATGGATGTTACATTGCCTGTCCCAGTCAACCCCCCTATCTTTACAAGACTGTAGAACAGGCAAACTAAACTCCAGACACTGTTAATGAATTAACTAATACTGGAGGAAAGCTGTGATCAGGCTGCCCACTCAAGAGAAAGCTTTGAACTATAACCAGTGCCGTCAACCTTGTTCAGGTTATCAGTCAACCTACCATACAAACAGTAGAGGAATGAAATCATCAACATATTTTGGTCATATCTTTACTAATGCTGCAGAAATGTGTTTTAAAGCAGTATCCAGATCCATCAGATGTAGTGATCACAATATAGTAGCCATGTCTAGGAAAACCACAGTTCCAAAAGGCTGGGCCTACTGTTCTATAAAAGAGGTCATACAATTGTTTGTAGTGATTCCTATGTTGTTGATGTTGTTAGGTTATTTTTTTTCACAGTAAATAACTCACGGACACTAGAGAAGCTTTAACCAAGTTTAATTATTCCCAAAGGTTATGTCCATCTGTAATTCAGACAACCCAACATTTGTTCCATCCAGAAATACAGTGGGGCAAAAATGTATTTAGTCAGCCACCAATTGTGCAAGTTCTCCCACTTAAAAAGATGAGAGGTCTGTAATTTTCAAGCTGTAATTCTGTACAGCTGTAATTCAGACAACCCAACATTTGTTCCATCCAGATATATATCTCACTTAAGACACTCATCCTTCTCTCCAATCCTTACATCTTATGGTTCCACAGGAAGAGAGTAAAGAGGGTAACAGGATACCACACCTTTATCTCCCTGATGAGAATCTGTCCTGACCTCAACCCCTCCTTCATCTAATCCACAGATGGCTGTAAAAACTGTTAAATCCACGTGGATTGATGAGGAATTTAAAAATGGTATTTACATTTACATTTAAGTCATTTAGCAGACGCTCTTATCCAGAGCGACTTACAAATTGGTGCATTTACCTTATGATATCCAGTGGAACAGCCACTTTACAATAGTGCATCTAAATCTTTTAAGGGGGGGGGGGGGGGGGGTTAGAAGGATTACTTTATCCTATCCTAGGTATTCCTTAAAGAGGTGGGGTTTCAGGTGTCTCCGGAAGGTGGTGATTGACTCCGCTGACCTGGCGTCGTGAGGGAGTTTGTTCCACCATTGGGGTGCCAGAGCAGCGAACAGTTTTGACTGGGCTGAGCGGGAACTGTACTTCCTCAGAGGTAGGGAGGCGAGCAGGCCAGAGGTGGATGAACGCAGTGCCCTTGTTTGGGTGTAGGGCCTGATCAGAGCCTGAAGGTACGGAGGTGCCGTTCCCCTCACAGCTCCGTAGGCAAGCACCATGGTCTTGTAGCGGATGCGAGCTTCAACTGGAAGCCAGTGGAGAGAGCGGAGGAGCGGGGTGACGTGAGAGAACTTGGGAAGGTTGAACACCAGACGGGCTGCGGCGTTCTGGATGAGTTGTAGGGGTTTAATGGCACAGGCAGGGAGCCCAGCCAAAAGCGAGTTGCAGTAATCCAGACGGGAGATGACAAGTGCCTGGATTAGGACCTGCGCCGCTTCCTGTGTGAGGCAGGGTCGTACTCTGCGAATGTTGTAGAGCATGAACCTACAGGAACGGGCCACCGCCTTGATGTTAGTTGAGAACGACAGGGTGTTGTCCCGGATCACGCCAAGGTTCTTAGCGCTCTGGGAGGAGGACACAATGGAGTTGTCGGTATGATGAAGAGGGAGGCAAAAGAGATGGCAAATAGGTCTGGCTGTATAACTGATTGGCAAACGTATTGCAAATTGAGAAATCATGTGACTAAACTGAATAAAAAGAAGAAACTACACTATGAAACAAAGATAAATGACATGAAGAATGATTTTAAAAAGCTTTGGAGCACCTTAAATGAAATTTTGGGCAAAAAAATCAACAATGACATGTCACTGGTGTCTGAGAACGTGGATGGAAAATGATTGAGGATAATAGCGGCTGATATTTCCACTTCTATTCGCATTATCTTCAATTTAAGCCTACTAGAAAGTGTGTTCCCTCAGGCTTGGAGGGAAGCTAAAGTCATTCCACTACCCAAGAATAGTAAAGCTCCCTTTACTGGCTTAAATAGCCGACCAATCAACCTGTTACCAACCCTTACATTTAAAAAAATAAATGCTGTTTGGCCAGATACAATGCTATTTTACAGTAAACAAATTGAGACTTTCAGCTTATAAGGAAGTTCGTTCAACAAGCACAGCACTTACAAATGACTGATTGGCTGAGAGAAATTGATGACAAAAGTATTGTTGGGGCTGTTTTGTTAGACCTCAGTGCGGCTTTTGACAGTATCGATCATAGTCTGCTGCTGAAAAAAACGTATGGCTTTACACCCCCTGCTATATTGTGGATAAATACATTTAAATAAATGTAAACTTTATTTAACTAGGCAAGTCAGTTAAGAACAAATACATTTTTTCAATGACGGCCTAGGACTGCCTTGTTCAGGGACAGAACGACAGAGTTTTACCTTGTCAGCTTGGGGATTCGATCCAGCAATGTTTCGGTTACTGGCCTACCGCTCTAACCACTAGGCTACCTGCCGCCCCAGGGCTACCTGTCTAACAGAACACAGTGTTCTTTTAATGGAAGCCTGTACAACAAAATCAAGGTAGAATCAGGAATTCCCCAGGGCAGCTGTTTGGCACCTTCTTTTTCCCAATCTTTACCAAGAACATGCCAATGACATTTGAGTTAAGCCAGTGTGTCTATGTATGCGGATGACTCAACACTGTACACGTCAGCTACCACAGCAACTGAAATGACTGCAACACTTAACATAGAGCTGCAGTTAGTTTCAGAATGGGTGGCAAAGAATTAGTTAGTCCTAAATATTTCAGATGACCTTAAGTTACATGTTCTAATATGCTAATTCTGTAGCGGTATTGTTAGAGAGGGGTAAAGATAAAGATTTTGTTGGGGCGCCAGGCAGGTATTAACCCTAGTTATTAAAGTTAGTTATTACCTATTATAACATTATTATCATAAATATGATTAAAACCGAAAGGATGAGAGTAGAATAGATAGAGTAGCGCTTCCAGACACATTCTAAACATGATGGAGTCTTAAAGGAGGACTGTAGCATCTAATGATGAAACATTATGGAGTCTTAAAGGAGGACTGTAGCATCTAATGATGACACATGGAGTATTAAAGGAGGGCTGTAGCATGGAGTCTTAAAGGAGGACTGTAGCATCATGAGGTAGTCACCTGAAATGCATTTCAATTAACATGTGTGCCTTTTTAGAAGTTAAGTTGTGGAATTTCTTTCCTTAAAACCTGTTTAGGATAGGGGGCAGTATTTCCACGTCCGGATGAAAAGCGTGTCCAAAGTAAACTGCCTGCTACTCAGGCCCAGAAGCTAGGATATGCATATAATTGGTAGATTTGGATAGAAAACACTCAAAAGTTTCTAAAACTGTTAAAATAATGTCTGTGAGTATAACAGAACTGAAATGGCAGGTGAAACCCCGAGGACAAACCATCCAGGAGGAATTTTTTGTTGTTGAGGTGACTCTGTTTTCAAATGGCTTTGTGTGGCACTTTTCTGTGGCACTTGGTTGCAGTTCCTATTGCTTCCACTAGATGTCAACAGTCTTTAGAAATTGGTTGATGTTTTTCTTTAGAGAAATGAAGAAGTACGGCTATTCAGAACGAGGGTCCAGCCTAGTGCTCTCTAATGTTTTGATCCGCGCTCCAGGTCACACGCTTCACGTTGTTTTTATCCTGTATTGAACACAGTTTATCCCGTCTTAAATTTTCTCGATTATTTACATTTTAAAATACCTAAAGTTCGATTAGGAAAGTTGTTTGAAATGTTTGGACAGCGTTTACAGGTAACTTAACTTATTAGATATTTGTAGTCATGCTGGGTGAGTTGGAACCGGTGTTTTTTTTTATCAAACGCGCCAAATAAATGGACATTTTGGAGATATAACGACGGAATTAATTGAACAAAAGGACCATTTGTGATGTTTATGGGACATATTGGAGTGCCAACAGAAGAAGCTCTTCAAACTTAAGGCACAAATTATATAGTTATTTCTGAGTTTTGTATCGCACCTGGCGGGTTGAAATATGATTGTCATGTGTTTGTTTGATGGGGTGCTGTCCTCAGATAATCGCATGGTTTGCTTTTGCCGTAAAGCCTTTTTGAAATCTGACACGGTGGCTAGATTAACAAGAAGTTAAGCTTTAATTTGGTGTATTGCACTTGTGAATAAAAAATATTTTGTGCTCTGCAATTTCACCGGATGTTGTCAAAACGTTCCGCTAGCGGAACCCCTAGCCATAACATTTACATTTACATTTAAGTCATTTAGCAGACGCTCTTATCCAGAGCGACTTACAAATTGGTGCATTCACCTTATGATATCCAGTGGACCAACCACTTTACAATAATGCATCTAACTCTTTTAAAACCTCTTGACACTACAGGGGGTGCTGTTTCAACTTCGACATTTAGCGTTCCCAAATTAAACTGCCTCGTACTCAATTCTTGCTCGTACAATATGCATATTATTATTACTATTGGATAGAAAACACTCTCTAGTTTCTAAAACCGTTTGAATTATTTCTCTGAGTGAAACAGAACTCGTTTGGCAGCGAAATTCCTGATAGGTACTGCAAAATCTGAAAATGTTGACTCTGTTCTAGGATCAGTTTAAAACTCTGTATGCATCCTATGGGTCGTCATGAACTGCACCCGCCTTCACCTGGATGTCAGTAACCAATGAGAAGTGGAATGGAGCTTCTACGTAGATCTCAGAGCTTATAAAACCCCATGGCATGCAGTGTCCGCTCTTTTCGACTTTCTTCAAGACGCAGAGGACATCAGAATGGCATGCTCAAACGCTCTCGTTTTAGGCCTTATGTATATCCGTCTGTGATTTAATTCAATATAAGTGTTAGAAACATCATAACGAAGTTATTTTAAACCGAGTTATATCAGTTTATGCGAGTATATTGCTATTTTCGGTATTTCCTTAGTATTGCGCTTTGAGGTTTGGGCATGTCTGTGCGACATAGCTATTGTTAGCTGCTAATTCCAAAGGTGAAGAGGACGTTTTAGGACCGTGCAACGATTCTTTTGGACAAAGGACATCTTGCCCAAGATTCTGATGGAAGCTCGTCCAAAAGTAAGAGATATTTGTGATGTTATTCCGTATTTATGTGGAAAAATGTAAAAGTGTATGGTCGCCATTTTTGCAGGCACTGGTCTGGCTGTAACGCACACTGTATGTCTAGTAACGTTAATTTTAAAAATCTAACACAGCAATTGCATTAAGAACTAATTTATCTTTCATTAGCTGTCCAACTTGTATTTTTTAGTCAAGTTTATGAATAGTTTTCGATTAGAATAGGTGCTTCACCAAGATGGCGCCGGACAGATTCCTCTAAGTTTTGGCCAATAATTCTCATTGTATAACCACGATTTGTGCCGCTAAATATGCACATTTTCGAACAAACTCTATATGCATTGTGTAATATGATGTTATAGGACTGTCATCTGAAGAATTCTGAGAAGGTTAGTGAAAAAATGTATATCTTTTGGTGACTTATACTAATCGCTATGTTTTTGCTTGAATCAATGCTGTTGTGATGTTTGCTATTGTGGTAAGCTAATATAACGTTATATTGTGTTTTCGCTGTAAAACACTTAGAAAATCTGAAATATTGTCTGGATTCACAAGATCTGTGTCTCATCTGCTGTACGCTGTGTATTTTTAAGAAATGTTTTATGATGAGTAATTAGGTAATACACGTTGCTCTCTGTAGTTATTCTAGTCGCTTTTGTTGAGTTTTGTGATAGTGGCTGCAATGGTAAACTATGATTTATACCTGAAATATGCACATTTTTCTAACAAAACATATGCTATACAATAAATATGTTATCAGACTGTCCTCTGATGAAGTTTTTTCTTGGTTAGTGGCTATTTATATATTTTTTGGTCGAATTTGTGATAGCTACTGATGGAGTAAAAACTGGTGGAGTAAAAAAATGGTGTCTTTTGCTAACGTGGTTAGCTAATAGATTTACATATTGTGTCTTCCCTGTAAAACATTTAAAAAATCAGAAATGATGGCTGGATTCACAAGATGTGTATCTTTCATCTGGTGTCTTGGACTTGTGATTTAATGATATTTAGATGCTAGTATTTACTTGTGACGCTATGCTAGTCAGCTTTTTTACTGTGGGGGGTGCTCCCGGATCCGGGTTTGGGAGGAATTAGAGGTTAAGGGGGGGGGGGGGGGGTAGAAGGATTACTTTATCCTATCCTAGGTATTCCTTAAAGAGGTGGGGTTTCAGGTGTCTCCGGAAGGTGGTGATTGACTCCGCTGAACTGGCGTCGTGAGGGAGTTTGTTCCACCATTGGGGTGCCAGAGCAGCGAACAGTTTTGACTGGGCTGAGCGGGAACTGTACTTCCTCAGAGGTAGGGAGGCGAGCAGGCCAGAGGTGGATGAACGCAGTGCCCTTGTTTGGGTGTAGGGCCTGATCAGAGCCTGAAGGTACAGAGGTGCCGTTCCCCTCACAGCTCCGTAGGCAAGCACCATGGTCTTGTAACAGGTTTTAATGTGTTTGAGCCAATCAGTTGTGTTGTGACAAGGTAGGGGTGGTATACAGAAGATAGCCCTATTGGGTAAAAGACGAAGTCCATATTATGTCAAGAACAGCTCAAATAAGCAAAGAGAAACAACAGTCCATCATTACTTTAAGGACCATCACAGGAATGGAAAGCCCAGAGTTACTTCTGATGCATAAGTTCATTAGAGTTAGCAGCCTTAGAAATTGCAGCCCAAATAAACGCTTCACAAAGTTCAAGTGCTTTGTATCTTGTGCTTTGTATTTTCGACGTAAAAACAAGTTTTGGACTTCCACACAAAATTACTTCTTTAGTTTTTTTATGTTTAAGGAAGTGTGTAGGTCACATTCTGTATCATACAGCTATGAAAGTTATATATTTAGAACCACCTGCTTCTTTGGAATCTAGCGACGTCTGTGTCTTCAGTGTCTTCAGTGTCCTAGAACTGTCTATTTTTTTGTGTTCTGACTTGTAAAACAGGATGAATAAAATAAGTAATGTAAACATAGCAGTAATTGCCAGGAAGCTCTACATTTGTTTTAAAATCACACTAAGATTGTTAAAACTGGCCTCAGGTTATTGAGAGATCTGATTTAGGATTTACCCTCGTAGCAAGGTTGTTTTATCATGTGGAGGTTTCATTCGGGTCTCTATTTAAAAATAACACAGTGTCTTTGGCAGGAGAAAGACCAGACTCAGAGGAACCAGAGCCAGGGACGTCCGAACCAGCAAGACGACAACAGTGCTCCTACTTTAGAAAGGGTTGTAACCGGTTATGGAACCTGAAACAACACGAGAAAATACACACAAGGGAGAAGCCTTACCACTGCTCCCAGTGTGGAAAGAGTTTTAAGCTTTTAGGAACCCTTAAAGCCCACGAGAAAATACACACAGGGGAGAAGCCTTACCACTGCTCCCAGTGTGGAAAGAGTTTTAAGCTTTTAGGAACCCTTAAAGCTCATGAGAGAATACACACAGGGGAGAAGCCTTACCACTGCTCCCAGTGTGGAAAGAGTTTCAAACGGCCTTGTCGTCTGAAACAACACGAGAGAATACACACAGGGGAGAAGCCTTACCACTGCTCCCAGTGTGGAAAGTGTTCCAGCAGTTTAGGGGAGCTGAAACGACATGAGATAATACACACAGGGGAGAAGCCTTACCACTGCTCCCAGTGTGGAAAGAGTTTCAAACGGCCTTGTCATCTGAAACAACACGAGAGAATGCACACAGGGGAGAAGCCTTACCACTGCTCCCAGTGTGGAAAGAGTTTTAAGCTTTTAGGAACCCTTAAAGCTCATGAGAGAATACACACAGGGGAGAAGCCTTACCACTGCTCCCAGTGTGGAAAGAGTTTCAATCGGTCAGGGGACCTGAAACAACATGAGAGAATACACACAGGGGAGAAGCCTTACCACTGCTCCCAGTGTGGACAGTGTTTCAATCGGTCAGGGGAGCTGAAACGACATGAGAGAATACACACAGGGGAGAAGCCTTACCACTGCTCCCAGTGTGGAAAGAGTTTCAAACGGCCTTGTCAACTGAAACAACATGAGAGAATGCACACAGGGGAGAAGCCTTACCACTGCTCCCAGTGTGGAAAGTGTTTCAGCCAGAAAGGAGGCCTGACCCAACACGAGAGAATACACACAGGGGAGAAGCCTTACCACTGCTCCCAGTGTGGAAAGTGTTTCAGCCAGAAACGAGGCCTGACCCAACACGAGAGAATACACACAGGGGGGAAGCCTTACCACTGCTCCCAGTGTGGAGAGTGTTTCAAACAGCCAGAATGTCTGAAACGGCACGAGAGAATACACACAGGGGAGAAGCCTTACCACTGCTCCCTGTGTGGAAAGTGTTTCAGCCAGAAAGGAGGCCTGACCCAACACGAGAGAATACACACAGGGGAGAAGCCTTACCACTGCTCCCAGTGTGGAAATAGTTTTAAGGTGTTAGGAACCCTTAAAGCTCATGAGAGAATACACACAGGGCAGAAGCCTTACCACTCCTCCCAGGGTGCAAAGTTTTTGCCCATTTAGGAAGCCTGGAAGAACAAATGAGACTACACACAGAGGAGAAGGCTTAGAAATTGCTCAGACTGGGAAAACATTACTCATCACAGTCACTTGAACGTCATGAGAGAATCCACACAGAAGAGAAGAATTACTTGTATATTGATATTTCACATCTCATTGACTTAAAATTCTTCAGAGAACATACACAGTGCTCCCATTGTCTTATATTGTTGACTGATAATGTGTTTACTTGTTTTTACCGTATGAAATTAAATGGTACAAGGTATACTCAAACATATATTTGTTTGTTTTTATTAGAAAACATGAATTTAATATGGAGTATGTCAGTTTGAATATAAAGTAGATCAGATTCCATGTGTTTAAATGGTCCTTTTTAAAACTCTTTGTGTGTGTTTATCTGGGTGTGTCATTCCTACAGCACTACAGATAATACAGTGATATTTGGATGTGATGCATTTGTTCCATTGTTTACATTTGCATTGTTGGCCCACTGATGATTTAATGAAATTCAAATATTCAGACTGTAACGGAAAATGTTAATTGTATGTGTGTTCACATAACTGATTATGTGACTAACCTTGTGAAACTGTCCTATTATAATCTCCTGTTCTTGGGACCATCATTATGTGTTGCAAACCAGCTGAACCTGCGTCCTTGTATGATTAAAGTCCCTCCCAGGAACAGGAAACTATAAAGATATGTGCTCATCACCCAATGCTTCAGGAATTCAGACTGTCTACACTGCGCTGTGTAACTGTTATTCTCTCTGAGCTCAGAAATAAAGATTCTTGGTTTGACTTGGACTCCAGCAGATCCTTATTTTATAATATCCACCACAACTCACCCACGGATTGCTGTTTATTAGTCTCAATGAAGAGTTCTTTGTTTTACTTTCCTGAGGGCATTTACGAGCCTCCCACTGGTTGAATAAACGTTGTTACCCGAATGATGAGATCATTATTTTATTTGTCAAATGGCAACCAAGCATCAATCATCATGTCACCAGAATAAGACCATCAAAATGTATTGGAATGGAGCATCAAGCTCATCACATGCACTTTCACCACCCTGTGAAGTTCATAACTTATTTCATCTGTAGCCTAATAAACTGCATGGGTTCCCAAGTCGTAGAGGGAGGACCACACAACATATCATCACGTGACTCCAAGTTAACTAAGATGTGATGGTTATTAAATCAATATTTGAGCATTAAGGAGTTTCCACCTCCATTTCTCGCTTAGACATTTTTACTGACACAAATATACAAACAAATTGTCAAATGAAGTAACAAATCGTCTGTCGGGATTTATAAAAGTGTACAGGCATATCCATTCTGATGATTTATATCTGACAGAGGGGCTTTAAAGGAATAGTATGGTGACATCTTAGCGGGGCTTTAAATAAATAGGATTATTCATTAATTTAATACTCCTATACCAACAATACACTGCAGCTTTGACGTCAAGAAGAGAATAGGCTGATGGGTGGTGGTGCTACTATATAGGTAAGGCTGTCCAATATGAATGTTCAATACACACAATAGGTTGATCAGTAGCCAGTTAGCTAGCTGCTACAGTCCAATATGAATGTTCAATACACACAATAGGTTGATCAGTAGCCAGTTAGCTAGCTGCTACAGTCCAATATGAATGTTCAATACACACAATAGGTTGATTAGTAGCCAGTTAGCTGTGCTGCTACAGTCCAATATGAATGTTCAATACACACAATAGGTTGGTTATGGAGGTGATGTACCACAGTCAAAGTTCTGCAATAAGAGCTAAGACACTAATATTTGTGTAAACTATACATAGTTGTGTTCTGTGGTTGTCACTGAGTTGGCTGATATCCCATTTTATGAGGTCACTCCACAGTTAAGGCTGTACAGTGACTATACAAAGTCTACACTCTACACTTTGTGTTAGTAGCTGATGACAGAAGTGACAGCCTGGACACACATCAAAGTTTGACACCGTCAGTGTTGTTGAGCAGAGAATCAACCAGATTGATTCACAGTCAGTGTTGTTGAGCAGAGAATCAACCAGACTGTCCATGTTGAAGATACTCAGGTGCATAATACATTTTATTTGTTTAATTCTGTTTTATTCAATTAGAAAATGTACTCTGATTGAGAACAAGCACATCTGTGAGCGTTATACATTATAACACCGATTGACTAAATGATGACGTTGACAGCTTTGTAGTAAAACCAGGGTCGGAGTCAATTCCATTTCAATTCCAGTCAAATCAGGAAGTAAACCAAATTCCACATTTTCCTCATTGAAAAACATAGAAGAGAATTGGCATTTTCAGTTTACTTCCTGAATTTACTGGAATATTCTAAAATTGATTAAATTGGGAGGTGTTCCTCATGAATCTGCACAACAATTGTGACTCTGTAATGACGAAGCAAATACAGGATTTTAGAAATGTTTGCAAATGCAATTTAAAATTAAAACTGAAATATCACATTTAAATAAGTATTCAGAACCTTTACTCAGTGCTTTGTTGAAGCACCTTTGGCAGCGATTACAGCCTCAAGCCGCCTTGGGTATGACACTACAATCTTGGCACACCTGTATTTGTGGAGTTTCTCCCATTCTTCTCTGCAGATCCTCTCAAGATCTGTCAGGTTGGATGGAGAGCGTCGCTGCGCAGCTATTTTCAGGATTTCTTCAGAGTTGTTCGATCGGGTTCAAATCCGGGTTCTGGCTGGGCCATTCAAGGACATTAAGAGACTTTTCCCAAAGCCACCTCTATGTTTTTCTACTGTGTGCCTTGTGTTGTTTTCCTGTTGGAAGGTGAACCTTTGCCCCAGTCTGAGGTCCTGAGTAATCTTGAGCAGGTTTTCATCAATTATCTCTCTGTCCTTTGCTCCGTTCATCTTTCCCTCGATCCTGACTAGTCTCCCAGTCCCTGCTACTGAGAAGTGGCTTCCGTCTGGCCACTCTACCAAAAAGGCCAAATTGGTGGAGTGGTGCAGAGATGGTTGTCCTTCTGGAATGTTCTCCAATCTCCACAGAGGAACTCTTGAGCCCTGTCAGAGGGACCATCGCGTTCTTGGTAACCTCCCTGGCCAAGGCCCTTCTCCCCCAATTGTTCAGTTTGGCCGGGCGGCCAGCAATAGGAAGAGTCTTGGTGGTTCCAAACTTTCCATTTAAGAATGATGGCGGCCACTGTGTTCTTTGGGACCTTCAATGCTGCAGAAATGTTTTGGTCCACTTCCCCAGATCTGTGCCGTGACACAATCATGTCTCGAAAGGAGTATATCACATCAAATGTAGGCTACTTAAAGTTCATTAGAGAACAGGCATAATGCTCGTACACTTGTCTCATGTTTTCTACAAAAATAGAATTGTGCTTTTGGTCATTAAGCCTCATTAAATCAAACTGTATAAAGCTGTATGTTTTTTATTTCAACACCTGCTCCTAAGCTGTACCTCAGTATATTACTGGTACCCCTGTATATAGCCTCCACATTAACTCTGTACTGGTACCCCCTGTATATAGCCTCCACATTAACTCTGTACTGGTACCCCTGTATATAGCCTCCACATTAACTCTGTACTGGTACCCCCTGTATATAGCCTCCACATTGACTCTGTACCAGTACCCCCTGTATATAGCCTCCACATTGACTCTGTACCGGTACCCCCTGTATAAAGCCTCCACATTGACTCTGTACTGGTACCTCCTGTATATAGCCTCCACATTGACTCTGTATTGGTATCCCCTGTATATAGCCTCCACATTGACTCTGTACTGGTACCCCCTGTATATAGCCTCCACATTAACTCTGTACTGGTACCTCCTGTATATAGCCTCCACATTGACTCTGTATTGGTATCCCCTGTATATAGCCTCCACATTGACTCTGTACTGGTACCCCTGTATATAGCCTCCACATTGACTCTGTACTAGTACCTCCTGTATATAGCCTCCACATTAACTCTGTACTGGTACCTCCTGTATATAGCCTCCACATTGACTCTGTATTGGTATCCCCTGTATATAGCCTCCACATTGACTCTGTACTGGTACCCCTGTATATAGCCTCCACATTGACTCTGTACTAGTACCCCCTGTATATAGCCTCCACATTGACTCTGTACTGGTACCCCCTGTATATAGCCTCCACATTGACTCTGTACTGGTACCCCCTGTATATAGCCTCCACATTGACTCTGTACTGGTACCCCCTGTATAAAGCCTCCACATTGACTCTGTACTGGTACCCCCTGTATAAAGCCTCCACATTAACTCTGTACTGGTACCCCCTGTATATAGCCTCCACATTAACTCTGTACTGGTACCCTGTATATAGCCTCCACATTAACTCTGTAGTGGTACCCCCTGTATATAGGCTCCACATTAACTCTGTACTGGTACCCCCTGTATATAGCCTCCACATTAACTCTGTACTGGTACCCCCTGTATATAGCCTCCACATTGACTCTGTACTGGTACACCCATGTATATAGCCTCCACATTGACTCTGTACTGGTACCCCCTGTATGTAGGCTCCACATTAACTCTGTACTGGTACCCCCTGTATATGGTCTCCACATTAACTCTGTACTGGTACCCCCTGTATATAACCTCCACATTGACTCTGTACTGGTACCCCTGTATATAGCCTCCACATTAACTCTGTACTGGTACCCCCTGTATATAGCCTCCACATTAACTCTGTACTGGTACCCCCTGTATATAGCCTCCACATTAACTCTGTACTGGTACCCCCTGTATATAGCCTCCACATTGACTCTGTACCGTTATCCCCTGTATATAGCCTCCACATTGACTCTGTACTGGTAACCCCTGTATATAGCCTCCACATTGACTCTGTACTGGTACCCCCTGTATATAGCCTCCACATTGACTCTGTACCGTTATCCCCTGTATATAGCCTCCACATTGACTCTGTACTGGTACCCCCTGTATAAAGCCTCCACATTGACTCTGTACTGGTACCTCCTGTATATAGCCTCCACATTGACTCTGTATTGGTATCCCCTGTATATAGCCTCCACATTGACTCTGTACTGGTACCCCCTGTATATAGCCTCCACATTAACTCTGTACTGGTACCTCCTGTATATAGCCTCCACATTGACTCTGTATTGGTATCCCCTGTATATAGCCTCCACATTGACTCTGTACTGGTACCCCTGTATATAGCCTCCACATTGACTCTGTACTAGTACCTCCTGTATATAGCCTCCACATTAACTCTGTACTGGTACCTCCTGTATATAGCCTCCACATTGACTCTGTATTGGTATCCCCTGTATATAGCCTCCACATTGACTCTGTACTGGTACCCCTGTATATAGCCTCCACATTGACTCTGTACTAGTACCCCCTGTATATAGCCTCCACATTGACTCTGTACTGGTACCCCCTGTATATAGCCTCCACATTAACTCTGTACTGGTACCCCCTGTATATAGCCTCCACATTGACTCTGTACTGGTACCCCCTGTATAAAGCCTCCACATTGACTCTGTACTGGTACCCCCTGTATACAGCCTCCACATTAACTCTGTACTGGTACCCCCTGTATATAGCCTCCACATTAACTCTGTACTGGTACCCCCTGTATATAGCCTCCACATTAACTCTGTACTGGTACCCCCTGTATGTAGGCTCCACATTGACTCTGTACTGGTACCCCCTGTATATAGCCTCCACATTGACTCTGTACTGGTACCCCCTGTATATAGCCTCCACATTGACTCTGTACTGGTACACCCATGTATATAGCCTCCACATTGACTCTGTACTGGTACCCCCTGTATGTAGGCTCCACATTAACTCTGTACTGGTACCCCCTGTATATGGTCTCCACATTAACTCTGTACTGGTACCCCCTGTATATAACCTCCACATTGACTCTGTACTGGTACCCCTGTATATAGCCTCCACATTAACTCTGTACTGGTACCCCCTGTATATAGCCTCCACATTAACTCTGTACTGGTACCCCCTGTATATAGCCTCCACATTAACTCTGTACTGGTACCCCCTGTATATAGCCTCCACATTGACTCTGTACCGTTATCCCCTGTATATAGCCTCCACATTGACTCTGTACTGGTAACCCCTGTATATAGCCTCCACATTGACTCTGTACCGGTACCCCCTGTATATAGCCTCCACACTGACTCTGTACCGGTACCTCCTGTATATAGCCTCCACATTGACTCTGTACCAGTACCCCCTGTATATAGCCTCCACATTGACTCTGTACTGGTACCCCCTGTATATAGCCTCTACATTGACTCTGTACCGGTACCCCCTGTATATAGCCTCCACGTTGACTCTGTACTGGTACCCTCTGTATTTAGCCTCCACATTGACTCTGTACCTGTACCCCCTGTATATAGCCTCCACATTGTCTCTGTACCGTTATCCCCTGTATATAGCCTCCACATTGACTCTGTACTGGTACCCCCTGTATATAGCCTCCACATTAACTCTGTACTGGTACCCCCTGTATATAGCCTCCACATTGACTCTGTACCGGTACCCCCTGTATATAGCCTCCACATTGACTCTGTACTGGTACCCCCTGTATATAGTCTCCACATTGACTCTGTACTGGTACCCCCTGTATATAGCCTCCACATTGACTCTGTACCAGTACCCCCTGTATATAGTCTCCACATTGACTCTGTACCGGTACCCCATGTATATAGCCTCCACATTAACTCTGTACCGCTACCCCCTGTATATAGCCTCCACATTGACTCTGTACCGCTACCCCCTGTATATAGCCTCCACATTGACTCTGTACCGCTACCCCCTGTATATAGCCTCCACATTGACTCTGTACCGCTACCCCCTGTATATAGCCTCCACATTGACTCTGTACCGCTACCCCCTGTATATAGCCTCCACATTAACTCTGTACTGGTACCCCATGTATATAGCCTCCACATTGACTCTGTACAGGTACCTCCTGTATTCTTTATTGTGTTACTTTTTTTCTTTGGTTTTATTACTAAATATTTTCTTAACTCTTATTTTTCTTAAATCTGCATTGTTGGTTAAGGGCTTGTAAGTAAGCAATTCACAGTAAGGTTGTATTCAGCATTTCACGGTAAGGTCTACTACAGTTTAGCCTACTCAAACACTTGGGTCAAACAAAGGGATGCTATGTTAGCTAGCTGGCTATGACTATCCAACACAACACTGGAACTCTTCCAAGTCAAGGTAAGCTTTTGGTTTTACTAATTTATTGCCACTGGGACCCGCCAATGTAAGTGCTAAACTGCTTACTGACTGTACACTGTAATGTTACTGCATGATTGTAGCAGGTTTACTAACGCGTTAGTTCTATTAGCTATGTTGACTATGACATTACTTTAGCTAATATGGTGACAAGGATGTAGGCTGTGTGTAGCAGTTATGGTATGGTTTGACTTGGAAAGGTTTTTTCGCCTGGTCACATACAGCTGATGTGTTGTGCATTGAAGTCCAGAAGCAAAGGGAAAAGGTGAGAGGAGGAGAGAAGGAATACAATGTGGCTGTTATGAAAGTGAACTGTGTTTATGCATGATCAGGGGTGTATTCATTCCGCCGATTCTGTTGACAAATGTTTCTTAAACGGAACAAGACCAGGATAAACATACCTGAATTTGTCCAGTAATATCTCTATTTCAGCTAGATGCAGGCGAGAGTGTGCAAGGCGATATTGAATGTGTCACTGTCTGTCCATGTGTCACTGTCTGTCACCGCAAAATTTGCTCTCGACCTGTGTGAACCTACATTCTAAACTTTCATTCATAGGCTAGGTTGCTACCTCATGATGGGTATAGGGGAAATGTTAGTATCATGTAGTAGCCTAAACCTATTGCTGTTACATTGAACAGGGTGAGTGAAATATGAATGACAGTCATCCAATATGCTGTAATAGAATTAAGGCCATGCTCATGAAAAAAACAATCGTCCTGCCTCATCTTAAACGGCACTGACCACCACTGTTTGGGTGGTGGACCATTCTTGGTAAACATGGGAAACTGTTGAGCTGAAAAACCCAGCAGCGTTGCAGTTCTTGACACAAACCGATGCGCTTGGCACCTACTACAATACCCCGTTCAAAGACACTTAAATATTTTGTCTTCCACATTCACTCTCTAAATGGCACACATGCACAATCCATGTATCATGTCTCAAGGCTTAAAAATCCTTATTTAACCTGTTTCCCCCCTTCATCTACACGGATTGAAGTGGATTTAACTAGTGACATCAGTAAGGGATCATAGCTTTAGCCTGGATTCACCTGGTCAGTCTAAGTCATGGAAGGAGCAGGTGTTCTTAATGTTTTGTAGACTCAGTGTAAAGCTCTACAGATAATCAAGTGCTATTTGCATGTGATGCATTTGCTCTGTTGTTTACAGGATGATTTGTATCTTATAGAGCGTGGCTTTAAGGGAATAGTATGGTCACATCTAGATAAAAACGAATGTGAAAAATAAACAGAGAAAATGTGTATTAACACACTACCTATTCATATAAGTATTTATTAATCATCTACATATTCATATTGAGCTTCTACGTCTGTGTACAGGAACGTATTATTTGGAAGAGAAAATATATCAGCTTATTGTTAAATTATTATGACGTTTTTTCCAATACAAAAAGTGTAGTAACTATTGTTACCAAACTGCGTTACCCACTCCAGTCAGCAGATGGCGAAGTGCGTCTTTCAGGTGTTGCTTCTTGCGTGACGTGTCATTTTCTGGACCGGACGCTTCTTCAGGAACAACAACGCGGATACTCTTTCAACCACCTCGGTAGCTTGCTAGCCAACATAAAACTGAAAGGTTTACGTTTTAGACCATGTTTGTGTACATTAGCTAATCCCAGTGTTTTAAACAAATTTCGGTTGACGTATCAACTGCTTAACTTTAACCTAATTTGCTTGTTCAATTTGCAAACTTGTTAAAGATTGATACTGAGCCTAGCACTAGGCTAGTCGCTAATGCTAGCCAGCTAGCTAACATCCCTGACCATGAGCTCACCAAACTACTCCTCCCTTGCTAATGAAGAGGGGGTCTGCTGTATGGAGAAAGAATCTTTCAGAATGAAAAAGGAGGAAGAGGAGGCTGTTATAGTGAAAGAAGAGAAAGAACCTTTTAGAGAGGAAGAGGATGCTATCTCAATAAAGGTGAAGGAGGAAGACGTTTTCGGAGTGAAAGAGGAGGAGACAGAAGATCCGATTAACACCAGTGAGTACTGTCTTGAAAACAGGGGCACAAACTATGCAGTTGTTGAACTGTGGGGGCGTTCTACTGAAGTTCTATACTTGAATATGTTGTTCAGTACTGTATAAATTGTTAAAGGTTCGATCTGCCATTGGTACATTTTTTGTTGGGACTTTTCAATTAGATGTATTGAATTCTCCATGTGGTCTATATTAAAGTTCCCCTCATCTAATATAACAGGCTTTTAAAATTCAATATTGGTGCATATTTTCTACTTAAAATATCAAAGGGACGCAAAAGTCACCCATTTTGTGGAACGACCCTTTTACATTTGCATCACAAACAACATTTTAGGAAATCGTGATGAAAGTGGCCATTTTAGACATATTCATGCCTCTTGTAAGACTCTGTGATTGCAATAGATGGTCATAAGTTTACCATCTGTTTGATGTCCTCGTTCACACAGGAGAGAGACATGACTATCGTGGATCCTCTGGGGAGCCTCAACAACATCCTGATGCTGACGAGGCAGAGAAGAGTCTCTCCAGATCAGAACACCAGATGGTACAGCTTGGTTTGGTCTAGCATACAGCTTGCTCTATCGGGGTCTGGGCTGGGTTTCTGTAATGCACTTTATGTCAACAGTGACATCAGCATCCATAATGATATGTGTCTGTGTCCCCTCTTTGTGGTTATCAGGACAACACTAGCCCTTCCTCCCTCCTGGAGTCCCCATGTCGTGCCTCTCCCGGTAGCACCTTACTGCTGGGTATGAAGAGGTTGTCTGTGCTGCTGGTGGACTGCAGGAAAACAACGGGGCTGAGTGGAACTGTGAGAGGAGGAGGAGAGAAGAAAGGATCAGATTTGACTCATCAAAGTAAGTTCTGTAGTTCAGTTTGAACAAATAAATAGATCTGCCCACTGGTATCTGTTACCAGGACAACCAGCAGAGTTCTGTTAGTCGACAGGATGATAGACTGGTATCTGTTACCAGGACAACCAGCAGAGTTCTGTTAGTTGACAGGAAGATAGACTGGTATCTGTTACCAGGACAACCAGCAGAGTTCTGTTAGTTGACATGAAGATGGACTGGTATCTGTTACCAGGACAACCAGCAGAGGTCTGTTAGTTGACAGGAAGATAGACTGGTGGATATGGATGTTATGAATATCATAACACTGAAAAAGGATTCTGCCAATGAAAAGAGAGAAACCAATAGACCATATAAAACCTTGATGAAAGTTAGCTTTGGAGAGAAAGTTTCAATGGTCCGTTGTAAGGTGCAAATTTTACAAAAACTTTTTCTTAAAACATTATGGATGTTACATTGCCTGTCCCAGTCAACCCCCGTATCTTTACAAGACTGTAGAACAGGCAAACTAAACTCCAGACACTGTTAATTAATTAACTAATACTGGAGGGAAGCTGTGATCAGGCTGCCCACTCAAGAGAAAGCTTCGAACTGTAACCAGTGCCTGCAACCTTGTTCAGGTTATCAATCAACCTACCAGGGTAGTTACAAACAGTACAGAAATTCAATCATCAACATATTTTGATCATATCTTTACTAATGCTGCAGATATTTGTTTGAAAGCAGTATCCAAATTCATCGGATGTAGTGATCACAATATAGTAGCCATATCTAGGAAAACCACAGTTCCAAAAGGCTGGGCCTACTGTTCTATATAAGAGGTCATACAATTGTTTGTAGTGATTCCTATGTTGTAGATGTTGTTAGGTTCTTTTTTTCCACAGTAAATAACTCACAGACACTAGAGAAGCTTTAACCAAGTTTAATTATTCCCAAAGGTTATGTACAGCTGCAATTCAGACATCCCAACATTTGTTCCATCCAGATATATATCTCACTTAAGACACTCCTCCTTCTCTCCAATCCTTACATCTTATGGTTCCACAGGAAGAGAGTAAAGAGGGTAACAGGATACCAAACCTTCGTCTCCCTGATGAGAATCTGTCCTGACCTCAACCCCTCCTTCATCTAATCCACAGATGGCTGTAAAAACTGTTAAATCCACGTGGATTGATGAGGAATTTAAAAATGGTATGATGAAGAGGGAGGCAAAAGAGATGGCAAATAGGTCTGGCTGTATAACTGATTGGCAAACCTATTGCAAATTGAGAAATCATGTGACTAAACTGAATAAAAAGAAGAAACTACACTATGAAACAAAGATAAATGACATGAAGAATGATTTTAAAAAGCTTTGGAGCACCTTAAATGACATTTTGGGCAAAAAAATCAACAATGACATGTCACTGGTGTTTGACAACGTGGATGGAAAATGATTGAGGATAATAGCGGCCGATATTTCCACTTCTATTCGCATTATCTTCAATTTAAGCCTACTAGAAAGTGTGTTCCCTCAGGCTTGGAGGGAAGCTAAAGTCATTCCACTACCCAAGAATAGTAAAGCTCCCTTTACTGGCTTAAATAGCCGACCAATCAACCTGTTACCAACCCTTACATTTAAAAAAATAAATGGTGTTTGGCCAGATACAATGCTATTTTACAGTAAACAAATTGAGACTTTCAGCTTATAAGGAAGTTTGTTCAACAAGCACAGCACTTACAAATGACTGATTGGCTGAGAGAAATTGATGACAAAAGTATTGTTGGGGCTGTTTTGTTAGACCTCAGTGCGGCTTTTGACAGTATCGATCATAGTCTGCTGCTGAAAAAAACGTATGGCTTTACACCCCCTGCTATATTGTGGATAAATACATTTAAATAAATGTAAACTTTATTTAACTAGGCAAGTCAGTTAAGAACAAATACATTTTTTCAATGACGGCCTAGGACTGCCTTGTTCAGGGACAGAACGACAGAGTTTTACCTTGTCAGCTTGGGGATTCGATCCAGCAATGTTTCGGTTACTGGCCTACCGCTCTAACCACTAGGCTACCTGCCGCCCCAGGGCTACCTGTCTAACAGAACACAGTGTTCTTTTAATGGAAGCCTGTACAACAAAATCAAGGTAGAATCAGGAATTCCCCAGGGCAGCTGTTTGGCACCTTCTTTTTCCCAATCTTTACCAAGAACATGCCAATGACATTTGAGTTAAGCCAGTGTGTCTATGTATGCGGATGACTCAACACTGTACACGTCAGCTACCACAGCAACTGAAATGACTGCAACACTTAACATAGAGCTGCAGTTAGTTTCAGAATGGGTGGCAAAGAATTAGTTAGTCCTAAATATTTCAGATGACCTTAAGTTACATGTTCTAATATGCTAATTCTGTAGCGGTATTGTTAGAGGGGGGTAAAGATAAAGATTTTGTTGGGGCGCCAGGCAGGTATTAACCCTAGTTATTAAAGTTAGTTATTACCTATTATAACATTATTATCATAAATATGATTAAAACTGAAAGGATGAGAGTAGAATAGATAGAGTAGCGCTTCCAGACACATTCTAAACATGATGGAGTCTTAAAGGAGGACTGTAGCATCTAATGATGAAACATTATGGAGTCTTAAAGGAGGACTGTAGCATCTAATGATGACACATGGAGTATTAAAGGAGGGCTGTAGCATGGAGTCTTAACTTCTTGGAACTATAGGGGGTGCTGTTCCGCATTAGCATATTTGGGTCTCCAAATTAAACTGCCTCGTGCTAAATTCTTGATCGTACAATATGCATATTATTGTTATTATTGGATAGAAAACACCTTCTAGTTTCTATAGAAGTTGGAATTTTGTCTCTGAGTGGTACAGAACAATTTCTACAGCACTTTTCATGACAGGGTTCAGATTTCAGAAATTTTTACCTCTGATCTGGGGTCTGTTTTTAAGGCGACAGTGAATGCTATGAAGAAACCGACACTGCCTACGTCTTCCTCTGGGTGTCTGTACGTCATCACGTTTTCAATGAAATCGATGGGACATTCACAGCCATTATAAAAGACCAAAATGTACAGAGACCCCCCTTTCTCATCGTGCGCCTGAAGCGTGAAGGACATCGGACCTGCCTCGTTCCAAATCGTTTTCTAACCAGCAATATTTCTCCGGTCATGTTTTCAGTCGTTATAGTTGTTAAAAACATCATAATGTAGTTAATTTGAACCGTTTTATAGCAATTTATATCCGTTTAGTGCGATTTTGAGGAATTTCTTTGTTGTGCACTCTGAAACTTTGGACACGCTTTGGGGTGTCGGTCGTTGGTGGTGGACATTTCGAAGGACAGAGGACATCTATCGACCAAAAGACGTTTATAACATAGAAAGGATACATTGCCCAAGAATCTGATGGAAGAACAGCTCAAAGTAACCAATATTTAATATGATAAATCGTGTTTCTGTCGAAATATTTTAAACGCATATTTCGCCATTTTGTTTGGTATAGCTTCACTTGGCGAACCCTGTATTGAAAAGTAAGGATAATTTTAAAAATGTAAATCAGCGGTTGGATTAAGAACTAATTTGTCTTTCGATTCCTGTCAACCCTGTATTTTTTAGTCAAGTATATGATTAGCTTTCAATTAAACTAGATCACTCTGATAGATGACGTCAGACATATTGAGGCTTGATTTCCTAGTATTTTTATTGTGTAACCACGGTTTTGTATGGCTAAATATGCACCTTTTCGAACAAACTGTATATGTATGTTGTAAAATGATGTTACAGGAGTGTCATCGGAAGAATTCTGAGAAGGTTAGTGAAAAAATTAATATCTTTTGGCGGTGATTACGTTATAGCGCTCTTTGGCTGGAATCGATGCTCTGGTAACGTTTGCACATGTAGTATGCTAACTTATCGATTTATTGTGTTTTCGCTGAAAAACGCTTAGAAAATCTGAAATATGGTCTGAAATCACAAGAACTGGGTCTTTCCATTGCTATGCTTTGTCTATTTTTATGAAATGTTTTATGATGAGTAAATTGGTCATACACGTTGCTCTATCTAGTAATTCTAGTCGATTTGTGATGGTCGGTGCAATTGTAAACTGTGATTTCTACCTGAAATATGCACTTTTTTCTAACAAAAACTATCCTATACCATGAATATGTTATCAGACTGTCATCTGATGGTTTTTTTTATAGGTTATTGGCTATCAATATCTTAGTTGAGCCGAATTGGTGATAGCACCTGAAGGAGTAAGAAACTGATGGAGTTAGAATAGTGGTGTATTTTGCTAACGTGTTTAGTTAATAGATTTACATATTTTGTCTTCCCTGTAAAACATTTTAAAAATCTGAAATGGTGGCTTTATTCACAAGATCTGTATCTTTCATCTGGTGTCTTGGACTTGTGATTTAATGATATTTAGATGCTACTATCTACTTGTGAAGCTATGCTAGCTATGCTAATCAGTGTGTGGGGGGTGTGGGGGGTGATCCCGGACCCGGGGTAGAGGCTCGTGAAAGGTTAAAGGAGGACTGTAGCATCATGAGGTAGTCACCTGAAATGCATTTCAATTAACATGTGTGCCTTTTTAGAAGTTAAGTTGTGAAATTTCTTTCCTTAAAACCTGTTTGGGATAGGGGGCAGTATTTTCACGTCCGGATGAAAAGCGTGCCCAAAGTAAACTGCCTGCTACTCAGGCCCAGAAGCTAGGATATGCATATAATTGGTAGATTTGGATAGAAAACTAAAACTGTTAAAATAATGTCTGTGAGTATAACAGAACTGAAATGGCAGGTGAAACCCCGAGGACAAACCATCCAGGAGGAATTTTTTGTTGTTGAGGTGACTCTGTTTTCAAATGGCTTTGTGTGGCACTTTTCTGTGGCACTTGGTTGCAGTTCCTATTGCTTCCACTAGATGTCAACAGTCTTTAGAAATTGGTTGATGTTTTTCTTTAGAGAAATGAAGAAGTACGGCTATTCAGAACGAGGGTCCAGCCTAGTGCTCTCTAATGTTTTGATCCGCGCTCCAGGTCACACGCTTCACGTTGTTTTTATCCTGTATTGAACACAGTTTATCCCGTCTTAAATTTTCTCGATTATTTACATTTTAAAATACCTAAAGTTCGATTAGGAAAGTTGTTTGAAATGTTTGGACAGCGTTTACAGGTAACTTAACTTATTAGATATTTGTAGTCATGCTGGGTGAGTTGGAACCGGTGTTTTTTTTATCAAACGCGCCAAATAAATGGACATTTTGGAGATATAACGACGGAATTAATTGAACAAAAGGACCATTTGTGATGTTTATGGGACATATTGGAGTGCCAACAGAAGAAGCTCTTCAAACTTAAGGCACAAATTATATAGTTATTTCTGAGTTTTGTATCGCACCTGGCGGGTTGAAATATGATTGTCATGTGTTTGTTTGATGGGGTGCTGTCCTCAGATAATCGCATGGTTTGCTTTTGCCGTAAAGCCTTTTTGAAATCTGACACGGTGGCTAGATTAACAAGAAGTTAAGCTTTAATTTGGTGTATTGCACTTGTGAATAAAAAATATTTTGTGCTCTGCAATTTCACCGGATGTTGTCAAAACGTTCCGCTAGCGGAACCCCTAGCCATAACATTTACATTTACATTTAAGTCATTTAGCAGACGCTCTTATCCAGAGCGACTTACAAATTGGTCCATTCACCTTATGATATCCAGTGGACCAACCACTTTACAATAATGCATCTAACTCTTTTAAAACCTCTTGACACTACAGGGGGTGCTGTTTCAACTTCGACATTTAGCGTTCCCAAATTAAACTGCCTCGTACTCAATTCTTGCTCGTACAATATGCATATTATTATTACTATTGGATAGAAAACACTCTCTAGTTTCTAAAACCGTTTGAATTATTTCTCTGAGTGAAACAGAACTCGTTTGGCAGCGAAATTCCTGATAGGTACTGCAAAATCTGAAAATGTTGACTCTGTTCTAGGATCAGTTTAAAACTCTGTATGCATCCTATGGGTCGTCATGAACTGCACCCGCCTTCACCTGGATGTCAGTAACCAATGAGAAGTGGAATGGAGCTTCTACGTAGATCTCAGAGCTTATAAAACCCCATGGCATGCAGTGTCCGCTCTTTTCGACTTTCTTCAAGACGCAGAGGACATCAGAATGGCATGCTCAAACGCTCTCGTTTTAGGCCTTATGTATATCCGTCTGTGATTTAATTCAATATAAGTGTTAGAAACATCATAACGAAGTTATTTTAAACCGAGTTATATCAGTTTATGCGAGTATATTGCTATTTTCGGTATTTCCTTAGTATTGCGCTTTGAGGTTTGGGCATGTCTGTGCGACATAGCTATTGTTAGCTGCTAATTCCAAAGGTGAAGAGGACGTTTTAGGACCGTGCAACGATTCTTTTGGACAAAGGACATCTTGCTCAAGATTCTGATGGAAGCTCGTCCAAAAGTAAGAGATATTTATGATGTTATTCCGTATTTATGTGGAAAAATGTAAAAGTGTTTGGTCGCCATTTTTGCAGGCACTGGTCTGGCTGTAACGCACACTGTATGTCTAGTAACGTTAATTTTAAAAATCTAACACAGCAATTGCATTAAGAACTAATTTATCTTTCATTAGCTGTCCAACTTGTATTTTTTAGTCAAGTTTATGAATAGTTTTCGATTAGAATAGGTGCTTCACCAAGATGGCGCCGGACAGATTCCTCTAAGTTTTGGCCAATAATTCTCATTGTATAACCACGATTTGTGCCGCTAAATATGCACATTTTCGAACAAACTCTATATGCATTGTGTAATATGATGTTATAGGACTGTCATCTGAAGAATTCTGAGAAGGTTAGTGAAAAAATGTATATCTTTTGGTGACTTATACTAATCGCTATGTTTTTGCTTGAATCAATGCTGTTGTGATGTTTGCTATTGTGGTAAGCTAATATAACGTTATATTGTGTTTTCGCTGTAAAACACTTAGAAAATCTGAAATATTGTCTGGATTCACAAGATCTGTGTCTCATCTGCTGTACGCTGTGTATTTTTAAGAAATGTTTTATGATGAGTAATTAGGTAATACACGTTGCTCTCTGTAGTTATTCTAGTCGCTTTTGTTGAGTTTTGTGATAGTGGCTGCAATGGTAAACTATGATTTATACCTGAAATATGCACATTTTTCTAACAAAACATATGCTATACAATAAATATGTTATCAGACTGTCCTCTGATGAAGTTTTTTCTTGGTTAGTGGCTATTTATATATTTTTTGGTCGAATTTGTGATAGCTACTGATGGAGTAAAAACTGGTGGAGTAAAAAAATGGTGTCTTTTGCTAACGTGGTTAGCTAATAGATTTACATATTGTGTCTTCCCTGTAAAACATTTAAAAAATCAGAAATGATGGCTGGATTCACAAGATGTGTATCTTTCATCTGGTGTCTTGGACTTGTGATTTAATGATATTTAGATGCTAGTATTTACTTGTGACGCTATGCTAGTCAGCTTTTTTACTGTGGGGGGTGCTCCCGGATCCGGGTTTGGGAGGAATTAGAGGTTAAGGGGGGGGGGGGGGGGTAGAAGGATTACTTTATCCTATCCTAGGTATTCCTTAAAGAGGTGGGGTTTCAGGTGTCTCCGGAAGGTGGTGATTGACTCCGCTGAACTGGCGTCGTGAGGGAGTTTGTTCCACCATTGGGGTGCCAGAGCAGCGAACAGTTTTGACTGGGCTGAGCGGGAACTGTACTTCCTCAGAGGTAGGGAGGCGAGCAGGCCAGAGGTGGATGAACGCAGTGCCCTTGTTTGGGTGTAGGGCCTGATCAGAGCCTGAAGGTACAGAGGTGCCGTTCCCCTCACAGCTCCGTAGGCAAGCACCATGGTCTTGTAACAGGTTTTAATGTGTTTGAGCCAATCAGTTGTGTTGTGACAAGGTAGGGGTGGTATACAGAAGATAGCCCTATTGGGTAAAAGACGAAGTCCATATTATGTCAAGAACAGCTCAAATAAGCAAAGAGAAACAACAGTCCATCATTACTTTAAGGACCATCACAGGAATGGAAAGCCCAGAGTTACTTCTGATGCATAAGTTCATTAGAGTTAGCAGCCTTAGAAATTGCAGCCCAAATAAACGCTTCACAAAGTTCAAGTGCTTTGTATCTTGTGCTTTGTATTTTCGACGTAAAAACAAGTTTTGGACTTCCACACAAAATTACTTCTTTAGTTTTTTTATGTTTAAGGAAGTGTGTAGGTCACATTCTGTATCATACAGCTATGAAAGTTATATATTTAGAACCACCTGCTTCTTTGGAATCTAGCGACGTCTGTGTCTTCAGTGTCTTCAGTGTCCTAGAACTGTCTATTTTTTTGTGTTCTGACTTGTAAAACAGGATGAATAAAATAAGTAATGTAAACATAGCAGTAATTGCCAGGAAGCTCTACATTTGTTTTAAAATCACACTATAATTGTTAAAACTGGCCTCAGGTTATTGAGAGATCTGATTTAGGATTTACCCTCGTAGCAAGGTTGTTTTATCATGTGGAGGTTTCATTCGGGTCTCTATTTAAAAATAACACAGTGTCTTTGGCAGGAGAAAGACCAGACTCAGAGGAACCAGAGCCAGGGACGTCCGAACCAGCAAGACGACAACAGTGCTCCTACTTTAGAAAGGGTTGTAACCGGTTATGGAACCTGAAACAACACGAGAAAATACACACAAGGGAGAAGCCTTACCACTGCTCCCAGTGTGGAAAGAGTTTTAAGCTTTTAGGAACCCTTAAAGCCCACGAGAAAATACACACAGGGGAGAAGCCTTACCACTGCTCCCAGTGTGGAAAGAGTTTTAAGCTTTTAGGAACCCTTAAAGCTCATGAGAGAATACACACAGGGGAGAAGCCTTACCACTGCTCCCAGTGTGGAAAGAGTTTCAAACGGCCTTGTCGTCTGAAACAACACGAGTGTGGAAAGTGTTTCAGCAGTTTAGGGGAGCTGAAACGACATGAGATAATACACACAGGGGAGAAGCCTTACCACTGCTCCCAGTGTGGAAAGTGTTTCAGCAGTTTAGGGGAGCTGAAACGACATGAGATAATACACACAGGGGAGAAGCCTTACCACTGCTCCCAGTGTGGAAAGTGTTTCAGCAGTTTAGGGGAGCTGAAACGACATGAGATAATACACACAGGGGAGAAGCCTTACCACTGCTCCCAGTGTGGAAAGAGTTTCAATCGGCCTTGTCATCTGAAACAACACGAGAGAATGCACACAGGGGAGAAGCCTTACCACTGCTCCCAGTGTGGAAAGTGTTTCAATCGGTCAGGGGACCTGAAACAACACGAGAGAATACACACAGGGGAGAAGCCTTACCACTGCTCCCAGTGTGGACAGTGTTTCAATCGGTCATGGGACCTGAAACGACACGAGAGAATACACACAGGGGAGAAGCCTTACCACTGCTCCCAGTGTGGAAAGTGTTTCAATCGGCCAGAGGACCTGAAACAACACGAGGGAATACACACAGGGGAGAAGCCTTACCACTGCTCCCAGTGTGGAAAGTGTTTCAGCCAGAAAGGAGGCCTGACCCAACACGAGAGAATACACACAGGGGAGAAGCCTTACCACTGCTCCCAGTGTGGAAAGTGTTTCAAACAGCCAGAATATCTGAAACGGCACGAGAGAATACACACAGGGGAGAAGCCTTACCACTGCTCCCAGTGTGGAAAGTGTTTCAATCGTTCAGAGGACCTGAAACAACATGAGAGAATACACACAGAGGAGAAGCCTTACCACTGCTCCCAGTGTGGAAAGTGTTTCAGCCAGAAAGGAGGCCTGACCCAACACGAGAGAATACACACAGGGGAGAAGCCTTACCACTGCTCCCAGTGTGGAAAGTGTTTCAAACAGCCAGAATATCTGAAACGGCACGAGAGAATACACACAGGGGAGAAGCCTTACCACTGCTCCCAGTGTGGAAAGTGTTTCAATCGTTCAGAGGACCTGAAACAACACGAGAGAATACACACAGGGGAGAAGCCTTACCACTGCTCCCAGTGTGGAAAGTGTTTCAGCCAGAAAGGAGGCCTGACCCAACACGAGAGAATACACACAGGGGAGAAGCCTTACCACTGCTCCCAGTGTGGAAAGTGTTTCAACCAGAAAGGAAGCCTGACCCAACACGAGAGAATACACACAGGGGAGAAGCCTTACCACTGCTCCCAGTGTGGAAATAGTTTTAAGGTGTTAGGAACCCTTAAAGCTCATGAGAGAATACACACAGGGCAGAAGCCTTACCACTCTTCCCAGGGTGCAAAGTTTTTGCCCATTTAGGAAGCCTGAAAGAACAAATGAGACTACACACAGAGGAGAAGGCTTAGAAATTGCTCAGACTGGGAAAACATATTACTCATCACAGTCACTTGAACGTCATGAGAGAATCCACACAGAAGAGAAGAATTACTTGTATATCGATATTTCACATCTCATTGACTTAAAATTCATCAGAGAACATACACAGTGCTCCCATTGTCTTATATTGTTGACTGATAATGTGTTTACTTGTTTTTACCATATGAAATTAAATGGTACAAGGTATACTCAAACATATTTGTTTGTTTTTATTAGAAAACATGAATTTAATATGGAGTATGTCAGTTTGAATATAAAGTAGATCAGATTCCATGTGTTTAAATGGTCCTTTTTAAAACTCTTTGTGTGTGTTTATCTGGGTGTGTCATTCCTCCAGCACTACAGATAATACAGTGATATTTGGATGTGATGCATTTGTTCCATTGTTTACATTTGCATTGTTGGCCCACTGATGATTTAATGAAATTCAAATATTCAGACTGTAACAGAAAATGTTAATTGTATGTGTGTCCACATAACTGATTATGTGACTAACCTTGTGAAACTGTCCTATTATAATCTCCTGTTCTTGGGACCATCATTATGTGTTGCAAACCAGCTGCACCTGCGTCCTTGTATGAATAAAGTCCCGCCCAGGAACAGGAAACTATAAAGATATGTGCTCATCACCCAATGCTTCAGGAATTCAGACTGTCTACACTGCGCTGTGTAACTCTGTTATTCTCTCTGAGCTCAGAAATAAAGAATCTTGGTTTGACTTGGACTCCAGCAGATCCTTATTTTATAATATTCACCACAACTCACTCACAGATTGCTGTTTATCATTGTCTCAATGAAGAGTTCCTCGTTCAACTTTTCTGGGGGCAATTACAAGCCTCCCACTGGTTGAATAAACGTTGTTTCCACGTACTTTCAACAAAACAAATCCATGTGATGATGATAGATGTAGAAAACTGATTGGATTTGTAAAAAGCCATCAACATCAGGTATTTTTAGTTATTTTTCATCCAACTGGCAACCTAAATCCAATGACAGGTGACATTTTGTGTTGATTTCATGTTGAATTCACTTTAGTTGACGACTCAAAGAAATGTAAATAGAAACTAGATGTTGAACTGACGTCTGTGCCCAGTGGGCTGGTTTGAATACGTGGCAGGTGTTGGATCAATATCCACCTTAGTAGCTAAGTTTCCATGCAATTTGCGACAGATTTTCATGTGAATATTCTAAAGTCTGCATAAAACAATATACGCATTTTCCCACCAGAAATGTTTCTATCAAACAGACTCATTGCAGATAAAAGGCTTTGCGTGACAAAACTTAAATATAAATATTTGAGCATAAAGGAGTTTCCACCGCCATTTCTCGCTTAAACATTTTTACTGACACAAAAAGACCCCACCATGTAAAACGAACTAGCATATCGTCTGTCGGCTTTTATAAAATTGTAAAGGCATATCCTGTTTCCATCAGCCTGGTCATTACTTTTGAAATGGTTGGATCAATATCCACCTTCATGATATGGATGAAGCCTGATTTGAAGTGTCTGAGTAGTTCTATCTGATGTCATAATACACCCCTCTGATAATCAAGTGATATTTAGAATGTCTGAGTAGTTCTATATGATGTCATAATACACCCCTCTGACAATAGGTTGACTGGGGAGGTGATGTACCACAGTCAAAGTCCTGCAATAAGAGCTAAGAGACTAATATTTGTGTAAACTATATAAACTGTTTACAATTTGGCTCATGCATCCTCCCTTCTCTCCCCTGTAATGATTCCCCAGGTTGTTGCTGTAAATGACAATGTGTTCTCAGTTGACTTACCTTGTTAAATAAATAATAACCATGTTTCCAGACAAAGTTTATTCATTAGGATATATACAAATATGATGATGTCATAGTGATTTCATGACATGTGAATGAACAAGCCTTTTCATACTTTATAACATGGATATATACAATGCCTTCAGAAAGTATTCAGACCCCTTGACTTTTTTCCACATTTTTTTACGTTACAGCCTTATTCTAAAATGTATTAAATCATTTTTTCCCCTCATCAATCTACACAATATCCCATAATGACAAAACAAAAACAGGTCTTTAGAAATTGTTGCAAATTTGAAAAACAAAATGTTCATAAGTATTCAGACCCTTTACTCAGTACTTTGTTGAAGCACCTTTGGCAGCGATTACAGCATTGAGTCTTCTTGGGTATGACGCTACAAGCTTGGCACACCTGTATTTGGGGAGTTTCTCCCATTCTTCTCTGCAGACTCTCTCAAGCTCTGTCAGGTTGGATGGGGAGCGTCGCTGCACAGCTATTTTCAGGTCTCTCCAGAGATGTTAGACCGGGTTCAAGTCCGGGCTCTGGCTCGGCCACTCAAGGACATTCAGAGACCAGAGACTTGACCCGAAGCCACTACTGCATTGTCTTGGCTGTGTGCTTAGGGTTGTTGTCCTGTTGGAAGGTGAACCTTCGCCCCCAGTCTGAGGTCCTGAGTGCTCTGGAGCAGGTTTTCATCAAGGATCTCTCTGTACTTTGCTCGGTTCATCTTTCCCTTGATCCTGACTAATCTCCTAGTCCCTGCTGCTGAAAAACATCCCCACAGCATGATGCTGCCACCACCATGCTTCCCCCCAGGGATGGTGCCAGGTTTCCTCCAGACGTGACGCTTGGCATTCAGGCCAAAGAGTTCAATCTTGGTTTCATCAGACCAGAGAATCTGGTTTCTCATTGTCTGAAAGTCCTTTTGGTGCCTTTTGGCAAACTCCTAGTGGGCTGTCATGTTCATTTGACTGAGGGGGGGCTTCCGTCAGGCCACTCTACCATAAAGGCTTGATTGGTGGAGAGGTGGAGAGATGGTTGTCCTTCTGGAAGGTTCTCCCATCTCCACAGAAGAACTCTAGAGCTCTGTCAGAGTGACCATCGGGTTCTTGGTCACCCCCCTGACCAAGGCCCATCTCCCCCGACTGCTCAGTTTGGCTGTGCCGCCAGCTCTAGGAAGAGTCTTGGTGGTTCCAAACTTCTTCCATTTTAGAATGATGGAGGCCACTGTGTTCTTGGGGACCTTCAATGCTGCAGAAATGTGTTGGGACCCTTCCCAAGATCTGTGCCTCGACCTAATCCTGTCTCGGAGCTCTACAGACAATTCCTTCTACCTCATGGCTTGGTTTTTACCCTGACAGTCTCATATAAAGGGTCTGAATACTTACTGAAGGGTCTGAATACTTACTGTTATGTAAAGGTATATTGTTTATCTTTAATAAATGTTTCTAAAAACCTGTTTTTGCTTTGTAATTAGATGTTTTATATTTAACTAGGCAAGTCAGTTAAGAACAATTTCTTATTTACAATGACGACCTACCGCTGAACAGTGCCTTGTTCGGGGTCAGAACAACAGAGTTTTACCTTGTCAGCTCAGGGATTCGATCCATCAACCTTATGGTTACTAGCCCAATGCTCTAACCAATAGGCTACCTGCCACCCCAAATGATGGGCTATTGTGTGTAGATTGCTGAATATATATTTTTAAAATCCATTTTCAAATAAGGCTGTAACGTAACAAAATGTGGAAAAAGTAAAGGGGTCTGAATACTTTCCGAATGCACTGAACAAACATCACATTGAATATTCACCTCACTTTTGAAAAGCTCCTTGAGGAAGAAAGGATTCCCAGATGATCTTTTAGATGTTCTGTCTTCAGGATGTTCTGGGTTGATGGCTGTTGGAAAGGGGAGGGGCAGTTGAGTGAGCTGGGGCCTTTTATGGCCCTGCCTCTGGGAGCCTGTCAGCTTGTGACATGATGAGAGAGGGTCTACCTGTAAGATATTTTGTGCTATAAACGTACTTCTATTTGAAGAGGTTTTTGACCATTCAAGGACCTAATCTTTCATTTATATTCTACGTTTAGTTTTTCAAGGTTTCTGATTGTCGCTGTTTTTCTGTTTTTCGCTTCCAAAATCACACTGTTAATAGAAAAACAACAACATTGGATGTTCTAAGTCCACAACAATAATTAAACCACATCAGGAGACCACTTTTGAAGTCTGAGAAAAATATTTGAGATATCTGAGAAGATATTTTCATTTTTTGGGTGTAGATAATGACAACTTGCAGGCAGTAGGGTCAGAATAACTATGGCAAAAATGAATACAAATTATACCACCAGATGAGCCTTGGTCAATTTAGCTAGGAATATGCCACCCTCTTCAATCTGTCACCTAATCCTGCCTATTGGGCAGACCAGCCCTGGAGGAACGTATTGGCTGTAAGAAGGAGGAGAAAACATAACATCTGGTTGTTTTTAAATGACTTCTTATGACATTGTTTGCCAGAATAAACAATGTAATGGGGATTTTTTTCCCAGTCTGCGTTACCCACTCCAGGCAGCAGACGGCGATGTGAGTCTTTCAGTTGATGGTTCTTGTGTGACGTATAATATAGTGGACTGGACGGGAGGCCTCTTCAACAGCGACAAAAGGCTTCTGATTCACCCACCGTGGTGGTTTGTAGCGAACATTAAACCGAACCATTTAAGATCTTTAGACCAATCTTGTGTATATTAATCTTAGTGTTTAGAACATCATTCTGTTTACGTATCTACTTGTTCATTTAAACGCAATTTGCTTATTACATTAGCAAATCTGTTACATTGGTACTGCGCTAGGCTAATGTCCCTGAGCATTTTCAATTTGTATTTATTTCACCTTTATTTAACCAAGTAGACTATTTGAGAACAAGTTCTCATTTACAACTGCGACCTGGCATGAGCTCACTAAACTAGACGGAGAAAGAAGCTCTGATGAAAAGAGAGGAAGAAGCTTTCAGAATGAAAGACGAGGAAGAGGAGGCTATCACATTGAAAGGAGAGAATGATATTACAGTGAAAGAGGAAGATGGGAAAGAGGTTGTCAAAGTGGAAGAGGAGGAGGTAGAAGCTTTGAGAATCAAAAAGGAGGAAGATGCCGTAAAATTGAAAGAAGAGAATGTAGTGAAAGAAGAGGAAGAACCTTTTGGAGTAAAAGAGGATAAGGAGGCTATCTCAATAAAGGAGGAGGAGGCTGAAGATCCGATTAACACCAGTGAGTACTGACTTAAAAACAGGGACACAAACTCTGCTGTTGTTGAACTAATGTGTGGTTTTAAAGGGACATTCTACTGAAGTTCTACACTTGACTATGTTGTTCAGTACTGTAGGAATTGTTTAAGGTGTAATCTGCCATTGATACATATATTTTTGGGACTTTTAAATGAGATGTATTTAATTATCCTTGTTGTCTGTATTAAAGTGCACTTCATCTAAAATAACAGGCTTTTAAAATGCAATATTGATGCATAATTTCCTACTTAAAATGTCAAAGGGAAGTAAAAGGCACCCATTTAGTGGAACGACCCTTTTACATTTACAACACAAACAATATTTGACAAAATGATGATGAAAGTGGCCATTTTAGGCCCTTTTTATACATTTTCATGCCTCTTGTAAGACTCTGTGATTGTAATAGATGGTCATAAGTTTACAATCTGTTTGATGTTCTCATTCACACAGGAGAGAGACATGACTATGGTGGATCCTCTGGGGAGCCTCAACAACATCTTGATGCTGATGAGTCAGAGAAGAGTCTCTCCAGATCAGAACACCAGATGGTACAGCTTGGTCTGGTGTAGCATACAGCTTGCTCTGTCTGGGTCTGGGCTGGGTTTCTGTAAAGCACTTTATGACAACAGTGACATCAGTATCCATAATGATATGTGTCTGTGTCCCCTCTTTATGGTTACCAGGACAACGCTAGCCCTTCCTCCCTCCCGGAGTCCCCATGTCGTGCTTCTTCTGGTAGCGCCTTACTGCTGGGTATGAAGAGGTTGTCTGTGCAGCTGGTAGACTGCACGAAAACAACGGGTCTGAGTGGAACTGTGAGAGGAGGAGAAGAGAAGAAAGGATCAGATTTGACACATCAAAGTAAGTGCTGTAGTTTAGTTTGAACAAATACAATAGATCTGCCCACTGGTATCTGTTACCAGGACAACCAGCAGAGCTCTGTTGACATGAAGATAGACTGGTATCTGTTACCAGGACAACCAGCAGAGTTCTTTTAGTTGACAGGAAGATAGACTGGTGGATATGGATGTTATGAATATCATAACACTGAAAAAGGATTCTGCCAATGAAAAGAGAGAAACCAATAGACCATATAAAACCTTGATGAAAGTTAGCTTTAGAGAGAAAGTTTCAAGATAATCTAATGTAAGGTGAATGTTTTACAAAACCTTTTCCTAAAAACATGGATGTTACATTGTCTGTCCCAGTCAACCCCCCCCCTTTCTTTACAAGACTCTAGAACACACAAACTAAACTCCAGACACTTCAATGTGGTCTGTATTGCTTCATTAATATCTGATCTACACAACTTGTTAAACAGGCCAATATATATTTTAAAACAAGCTCCTTTTTTTGTCTTGACCTCCGTCTCTGTAATGGACAAAGTTAATTTCATTTCCTACTTTAACAGGTCAAGTAAAGCCTGAACTCCAACATATTGACCTTAAAGAACATGGTTCATTTGGAAATGACTAACTTTATTCATAAAATGTGTAACTGATGCTAACAGTTGAAATTCCTCCACTGTCCCTGTCCCCATACCAGGCTCAAACCAGTGATCCTCTGCTTCTCAACACACGTGACCGCTCTCCTTGAGAATAACCTATATTCAGAGTTCTAGAGCCACACACTCACTATAGCACAATAATTACTATAGCACAGTGTATTTAACAGATGGTGAGATCAGACACAAATCAGTCTCTTTGTTGCTCTGTTTCAGAGCTACTCTGCTTTCTGATGAAGGAAAGCCTTTTCAACTATACATGTATATTTGGCTGCCATTTAGGCTGCAACAACTATACAGTGGAACACCCCCTGATCTGTTGTTTTATGAAGGGTCACCTACGCCCAGTACCCAAACAGCTAGTCCCATCCTGGGATTTTTATGTTTTGCTTGAGGCCATTTCTGCTGTTGGAGCCGCTGGAAAGAATAGAAATTAGATTTATCTTGTTTAAAACTGCTTTACTTAAGCCATTATATCCGTATAATGAGTTACACCCCCACCTTCATGAGGTTCTATAGTAGCAAGGATCTGACACCTCCGGAGGGCTTGATGGCTCAATCCACCAGAGGTATGGCTACAACATAGGCATTGTTCAAAGGCATCTCTGTTCAAGAGATCTGTAATGCAGCATGTTGTGGTGATGTACCTTCATGAGGTTCTACTGACTGGACATCACTACACATACGGTGAGTAGAGTGGGGACCTCTGAGGGATGATCCTGTCTAGACTTGGCATCAGAGAGTATATGAGCTCTGTGGTAGTTGACTATATCCCCAAAGTGAGAGACTAACGAGTCACTGAAATAGAACTGAAGGTTCCCTAACAGAACCCTGATTCTATGATATTCACCAGGTTACCTAACAGAACCCTGATTCTATGATATTCACCAGGTTACCTAACAGAACCCTGATTCTATGATATTCACCAGGTTACCTAACAGAACCCTGATTCTATGATATTCACCAGGTTACCTTTCACACATGGAAGACGGGAGCGGCTATGTCCCTGATATAGGAAGTGGTCTGCTATTGGCCGTTGCTATCGGAGAGTACAGTGCCTCCTGAAAGTATTCAGACCCCTTGACTTTTTCCACATTTTGTTACATTACAGCCTTTTTATAAAAACACAATACCCCATACTGACAAAGCAAAAACATTTTTGTTTGATAATTTTGATAATTTATCAAAAAATACAAAACTGAAATATTACATTTACTTAAGTATTCAGACCCTATACTCAGAACTCTGTTCAAGCAGCAGGTTCTGCTCTGGAGCAGGTTTTCATCAAAGATCTCTCTTAAAGGAGGACTGTAGCATCTAATGATGAAACATTATGGAGTCTTAAAGGAGGACTGGGATGGGAAAGGAAAGGGGATATCTAGTCAGTCACAACTGAATCCATTCACCCTAAATGTGTCTTCCGCATTGAACCCAACCCCTCTGAATCAGAGTGGTGCGGGGGCTGCCTTAATCGACGTCCACGTTATCGGCGCCCGGGGAGCAGTTGTTGGGGGTTAACTGCCTTGCTCAAGGGTAGAACGGCAGCTTTTTTCTACCTTGGGGGGCGTGCGGATTCGAACCAGCGACTTCTCGCTTAATGGCCCAACATTCTTAATCTCTAGTCTACAAATGTCACAAATGTTCCAACTTCAATTCATTATTTCTCAATGATGCTTTAAAACCTCTCTAGGGGGTGTGGGACGCCACCGTCCCACAATCGCAAACCATGCGATTATCTGAGAACAGCGCCCAGCAGACAAATCATTACAAACAGTTAGCAACCAAGAAGAAGAGTAACAAAAGCCAGAAATAGCGTTAAAATGTATCACTTACCTTTGATCTTCATATGGTTGCACTCCGAAGACTCCATGTTACACAATAAATGTTTGTTTTGTTCGATAAAGTCACTCTTTATGTCCAAAAACCTCCGTTTTCTTGGTGCGTTCTGTTCAGTAATACATTGGAACAAAGCGCGGTCACAGCAATCAGACGAAAAATCTGAAAAGTACCATACAATTTCGTAGAAACATGTCAAACGATGTTTAAAATCCAGCCTCGTTGTTTTTGTCATAAATAATCGATCATATTTCAACCGGACAAAAGCTTCGTCAATAGAAAAGGAGAAACAAGAAATGCGCCCTCCCGGTCATGCGCTGGGCTCATGGCTGGAAATTTCCACTGTACACTCATTGAACGTGCTGTTTCTCCCTCATTTTTCAGAGTAAAAGCCTGAAACAATGCCTAAAGACTGGCCACATGTTGAGGAAGCAATAGAGATAGTGACCTGCGTCATAAGTCTTTGTATGGTGGATAGGCTTTCAATGGAAAAACAGGCATTTCAAAATAAAAGCATTTCCTGGATGGATTTTCCTCAGGTTTTCACCTGCCATTTCAGTTCTGTTATACTCACAGACATTATTTTAACAGTTTTAGAAACTTTGGAGTGGTTTCTATCCAAATCTACTAATTTGCATATCCTAGCTTCTGGGCCTGAGTAGCAGGCAGATTACTTTGGGCACGCTTTTCATCCAAAATTCAGAATGCTGCCCCCTACCCTAGTGAGGTTAAAGGAGAAGTTTACCCAAAATCCAGAAACTCTGAAGTGATTCCATACATTGAAACTAGTCCAGTGGAGTTTTCTCTCTCCCTGTAGTGCTGTACTGAAACAGCTGCGTGACTCGTGACGTTGCTGGATGCGGGCCTCGCTCTGCTGCTTTGCCAGTTTGTTATTTTATTACAGCTATGGCCTTTGGTTTTCACCTGGAATTGTTTATTTATGTCTGAGAAAAAAAACACTTTGTATTGATATAAATGTATATAAATACTCTACTGTAAGTCGCTCTGGATAAGAGCGTCTGCTCTTGGCCGGTAGGGATATCCTTGTCTCAGTATGTAAAAATGTAATAAAATGTATGCACTCTACTGTAAGTCGCTCTGGATAAGAGCGTCTGCTAAATGACTAAAATGTAAAATGTAAAAAATGTAAATATGATGATGTCATAGTGAATTCATGACATGTGACTGAACAAGCCTTTTCATACTTCATAACATGGCGACATACAGTGCCTTCGGAAAGTATTCAGACCCCTTGACTTTTCCATATTTTGTTACGTTACAGCCTGATTCAATCTACACAAAAATACCCCTTAAACCTGTCTAGGACATGCGTTCCGCTAGCGGAACCCCTCGACAACATTCCGCTGAAAAGGCAGCACGGGTAATTCAAAAATATTTTTTTCGAAATATGTAACTTTCACACATTAACAAGTCCAATACAGCAAATGAAAGATAAACATCTTGTTAATCTACCCATCGTGTCCGATTTCAAAAATGCTTTACAGCGAAAGCACAACATATGATTATGTTAGATCACCACCAAGTCAAAAAAACACACAGACATTTTTCCAGCCAAAGACAGGAGTCACAAAAAGCAGAAATAGAGATAAAATTAATCACTAACCTCTGATGATCTTCATCAGATGACACTCAAAGTACATCATGTTACGCAATACATTGTTCGATAATGTGCATATTTATATCCAAAAATCTCAGTTTACATTGGCACCATGTTCAGAAATGCCTCCAAAATATCCGGAGAAATTGCAGAGAGCCACATCATATAACAGAAATACTCTGAAATTCACATTTACACAAGCATCGTTGAACATTTCCAAACTGATTGCAGATTTTTCTGACCAGGTTGCCAGTCTGGCATCCTCAACCATAGTGCCGTTTAGGCACACGCCCCCTATCAGAGGAGGTCGGTATGTGTCTGCTGGTGAATCACCCAAGCCACACAGGAAAACCTCATGTTCGGTTAAGTTCCGAGTTGAACTCACCTTGTCATCTGTCACCAATGGCGGACTCATGACCAAGTTCACCGGGTTTGCGGCAGATGCTGACGTCGAACCCACGCCGTTGCGCAATGTATGACAGGTAGCCTTGGAAGAATGCGGGGAAGTCAACGGAGTTGGCATACATATTTGTCACCAGATTTGGTTGGTTTTCCAATCCATTAGTGGTACCAAACGGTCAATTAAATCTATCCCAATAAGCATCCGTTCGATGTCGATGGTAATCGCTTTCGAAGTTGAGTTTAAGTAGGAGACACTTGGTTAGTGGCGAGGTAACTTCGGTGAAACCCCTAAGCTTCGTGTCGCAACATTCCGTTTTCAACCAACGGTTTGTTGGGTCCACTGCCCCTTTTAGTTCATCCAGCAAGGTTTCGGATATGAGTGAAATTGTCAAACCCGAATCTATCAGAGCGTGACAGGTCAAACAGTCCTCCAGGACTGTTCTAAGGTATGGCCTGTTCGAGTTGGGTTTTCTCATCATATCCCCAACATAATGGAGTGGGTTGGGAGTACCGAGCGGTTTGTAATCTGTGTCGATTTCCAAGACGGATAACTCACCTATGTGACCCAGTGGGTCCTCTATCGGAATGGGAGAGGAATCATCTGTTGCAAAGCTGCTTATCTAGAACGAGTGGTCCCTGGACAGGGATTGGAGTGGGGGCGGGGGTAATGGAAATGTTGACGTCCTCTCGAATTGCGTTAGTTTCGGCTGACTTGGTTCCCAACAATTTTAAGCCTAGTTATGTTGTCCTCTTTCTCAAATTTCTTACGATGCAGTACATCTCTTATCAGAGTTTCTATATCATTTCGCTTAGGGTTTAGATCATTGTTGAACACTTTGTTGCGCTTGTTACTCTTGTGTCCTGACCCTTTGTGAGGGTTAGGCGCAGGGACATATCGGCCAAGTTGATCTCTACGGGACCTGTTAGATTGGGGACGTTCATCATAGCTATTGTTACTGCAGTGGTTGTCAGTGTGGTGGTTACTTGGTTGCCACCCCCTTTGATCGTCATCTTTTACCGCACCTGTCCCTAATGCTGCACCTTCTAATTGGAGTGATGGTTCCCGCCTAAGCTCGAAAGTCGAGGTGTCCGGGCTCTTAGCCCGGCTTGCTTTTGATGCTTCAAAAGCGGTGCTTACAAGCTCTCAGAGCGTCGAGATTGGCAACCCAATGTGGGCAGTAGGGCCCAAGTAGTTGATGAAGTAGATGTTTGACAGAAACAGTTGTTTGAATGGTAATAGGTCTTCCATTCCCGTTTCAGTGAGCATGCCAAAGTAAGCTGAACGAAGCAGGTGATAGTAGGTCTGTGGGTGTTCATTTTGAGCTTGTCTGATATTGTTAGCCAACGAGCTGTCGTGTTTGCGAGTCGCAGAACCACTGAATTCTATTTTCAAAACCGTGGCAAGTTTAGCGTAGTCGGGCAGGATTTCGCCACAATTTCTCTGTATATAATGGCCCATAACTTTAACACTAGCAGAGATCCTGGAACTGATATACCCTTACAGTATATTATATTCAACAATATATACAAAAATCAACATTTATATTTTCAATATTCATGTAAGAAATGTTTGAATGAAATCCGAATACTACTCATATTACAGAGCAAGTGGTAAAGATTCATATGACACCCATTGTTGATTTGTAGCCTGTAGCATCTAATGATGAAACATTATGGAGTCTTGAAGGAGGACTGTGGCATCTAATGATTATACATTATGGGTTCTTAAAGGAGGACTGTAGCATCTAATGATGAAACATTATGGAGTCTTAAAGGAGGACTGTAGCATCTAATGATGAAACATTATGGAGTCTTAAAGGAGGACTGTAGCATCTAATGATGAAACATTATGGAGTCTTAAAGGAGGACTGTAGCATCTAATGATGAAACATTATGGAGTCTTGAAGGAGGACTGTAGCATCTAATGATGAAACATTATGGAGTCTTAAAACTTCTTATGGCTAGTGGAACCCCTCGACAACATTCCGCTGAAAAGGCAGAGCGCTAAATTCAAAATACTTTTTAGAAATATGTAACTTTGATGCATTCACAAGTGCAATACACCAAATTAAAGCTTAAAACTTCTTGTTAATCTACCCATCGTGTCCGATTTCAAAAAACGCTTTACAGCGAAAGCAGACCATATAATTATGTTAGGTCAGAGCCTAGTCACAAAAACACACACAGCCATTTTCCAGCCAAAGAGAGGAGTCACAAAAAGCAGAAATATAGATTCAATTCAATTTATCACTAACCTTTGATGATCTTCATAAGATGGCACTTATAGGACTTCATGTTACACAATACATGTATGTCTTGTTCGATTAAGTTCATATTTATATCCAAAAATCTCAGTTTACTGACCATAATCTCAGCGCTTTATGGTCAGTAATGTTGTGCATCGAAAACATCCGGCAAATTTTCAGAGGCACATCAATTTACAGAAATACTCATAATAAACTTATAAAGGTTGGTACAAGTATTATGCACAGAATTATAGATATACTTCTCCTTAATGCAACCGCTGTGTCAGATTTCAAAAAAGCTTTACGGAAAAAGCAAACCATGCAATAATCCGAGTACGGCGCTCAGACACAAGCCATGCAGATACCCGCAATGTTGTTGAGTCAGAAATAGCGTTTTAAATATTCACTTACCTTTGATGATCTTCATCAGAATGCACTCCCAGGAATCCCAGTTCAACAATAAATGTTTGTTTTGTTCGATAAAGTCCAACATTTATGTCCAAATACCTCCTTTTGTTAGCGCGTTTGGTAAACAAATCCAAACTCACGAGGCGCGGGCAAGTCCAGGTGGAAGTTCCGATGAAAAGTTCAAAAATGTATGTTACAGTTCGTAGAAACATGTCAAACGATGTATAGAATCAATCTTTAGGATGTTTTTAACATAAATCTTCAATAATGTTCCAACCAGCGAATTCCTTTGTCTTTAGAATTGCAATGGAACGCAGGTCGCTCTCACGTGTAGGCGCATGACCAGCTCATGCCACTCTGGCAGACCTCTGGTTGAAACAGCTCTCATTCCCCCCTCCTTCACAGTAGAAGCCTCAAACAATGTTCTAAGACTGTTGACATCTAGTGGAAGCCTTAGGACATGCAATATGACCCCATAGACTCTGTACATTTGATAGGCAATGAGTTGAAAACAACAAATCTCAGATTTCCCACTTCCTGGTTGGATTTTTCTCAGGTTTTCGCCTGCCATATGAGTTCTGTTATACTCACAGACATCATTCAAACAGTTTTAGAAACTTCAGAGTGTTTTCTAATCACTACTACTAATAATATGCATATCTTATCTTCTGGGGATGAGTAGCTGGCAGTTTAATTTGGATATGCTTTTCATCCAAATGTGAAAATGCTGCCCCCTATCCTAGAGAAGTTTTTAACGAATGCACTGTGTGTGTGTATACTGAACCAAAATATAAACAAAGATTTACAGTTTATATGAGTCAGTGATTTTAAATAAATAAATGAGGCCCTAATCTATGGACTTTACATAACTGGGCAGGGGCGCAGCCATTGGTGGGCCCTGGAGGGCATACGCCCACCCATTGGCTGGGCCTGGCTCCGCAATCAGAATTCGTTTTTCCCCACAAAAGGGCTTCATTACAAAGAGAAATACAACTCGGGTGGCTGGTCTCAGACAATGTGGAGGTCCTGGGCTGGCGTCGTTACATGTGTTCTGTGGTTGTGAGGCCAGTTGGATGTACTGCCAAATTCTCTAAAATGACGTTGGAGGCGGCTTCTGGTAGAGAATTTAACATTCAATTATCTGGTAACAGCTCCAGTGGATATTCCTGCAGTCAGCATGCCAATTGCACGCTCCCTAAAAACTTGAGACATCTGTGGCATCGTGTTGTGTGACAGAACTGCACATTTTAGAAGCCTTTTATTCTCCCCAGCACAAGGTGCACCTGTGTAATGATCATGCTGTTTAATCAGCTTGATATGCCACACCTGTCAGATGTATGGATTATCTTGGCAAAGAATAAATGTTAACTAACAGGAATGTAAAAAATTCTGCAATCTTTTTTTTTAGCTCATGAAACATCCATCACTTTACATGTTGCGTTAATATTTGTGTTTATTGTAGTTACTCTCAGTTTTAGGAACATCTTCCCAAATATTTCACTTTATATTTTACTTTACCCAAAATATGACATCAGCGATAGTCAAAATGTTGAAAATCTGTGAATGTCTAAATAAGCAATTGGTCCATTTAAACAGCAGGTGTCGAACCCTTTCGACAACGGGGAGATTTTACTGATGTGCTTTGTGTCTTCGACGTAAAAACAAGTTTTGGACTTCCACTTAAAATTACTTATTTAATGTTTAAGGAAGTGTGTACAATTGTGGCCAAAAGTTTTGAGAATGACACAAATATGAATTTTCAGTCTGCTGCCTCAGTTTGTATGATGGCAATTTGCATATACTCCAGAATGTTATGAAGAGTGATCAGATGAATTGTAATTAATTGCAAAGTCCCTCTGTGCCATGCAAATGAACTGAATCCCCCCCCCCCCAAAACTGGAAGCTTCAAAAGGAGGGTGGTGCTTGGAATCATTGTTCTTCCTCTGTCACCCATGGTTACCTGCAAGGAAACACGTGCCGTCATCATTGATTTGCACAAAAAAGGCTTCACAGGCAAGGATATTGCTGCCAGTAAGATTGCACCTAAATCAACCCTTTATCGGATCATCGATAACTTCAAGGAGAGCGGTTCAATTGTTGTGAAGAAGGCTTCAGAGCGGTTTAATTGTTGTGAAGAAGGCTTCAGGGCACCCAAGAAAGTCCAGCAAGCGCCAGGACCGTCTCCTAAAGTTGATTCAGCTGCGGGATCGGGGCACCACCAGTACAGAGCTTGCTCAGGAATAGCAGCAGGCAGGTGTGAGTGCATCTGCACACAGACTGATATTCTGCAAAAGGTACAGGGATTGGACTGCTGAGGACTGGGGTAAAGTCATTCTCTCTGATGAATCTCCTTTTCGATTGTTTGGGGCATCTGGGAAAAAAGCTTGTCCGGAGAAGACAAGGTGAGCGCTTCCATCAGTCCTGTGTCATGCCAACGGTAAAGCATCCTGAGACCATTCATGTGTGGGGTTGCTTTTCAGCCAAGGGTGTGGGCTCACTCACAATGTTGCCTAAGAACACAGCCATGAATAAGGAATGCTACCAACACATCCTCCGAGAGCAACTCCTCCCAACCATCCAGGAACAGTTTGGTGACGAACAATGCCTTTTCCAGCATGATGAAGCACCTTGCCATAAGGCAAACGTGATAAGTGGCTCGGGGAACAAAACATCAATATTTTGGATCCAGGGCCAGGAATCTCCCCAGACCTTAACTTCTTCTGGCTGCAAGCCCGACGTCGGGCACAATATGACAACAGCCAGCTCAAGTGCAGGGCGCGAAATTCAAAATATATATTTTTTAAATATTTAACTTTCACACATTAACAAGTCCAATACCAACGTCAAATACCTAAATACTCATCATAAAACATTTCTGAAAAATATATGGTGTACAGCAAATGAAAGACAGGCATCTTGTGATTCCAGCCAATATTTCCGATTTATTAAGTGTTTTACAGCGAAAACACAATATAGCATTATATTAGCTTCCCACAATAGCCAGAAACACAAGCCGTTTCCCAGCAGCAAAAGTTAGCGATCGTAACAAACCAGCAAAAGATATATAATTTTTGACTAACCTTGATAAGCTTCATCAGATGACAGTCCTATAACATCAGGTTATACATACACTTATGTTTTGTTCGAAAATGTGCATATTTAGAGCTGAAATCAGTGGTTACACATTGTGCTAACGTAGCATCTTTTTCCCAGAACGTCCGGATATTTTTCTGACTCTCACATATTCTGACCAAATAACTATTCATAAACATTACTAAAAAATACATGTTGTATAGGAAATGATAGATACACTAGTTCTTAATGCAATCGCCGTGTTAGAATTCAAAAAATAACTTCATTACGATATGCAGTTTATGTTATGGCGAGAGCGCCCCCAAAATCTGTGCGCAAACTACTAGTTCACATGTTCGACAGATATATGAAATAGCATCATAAAATGGGTCCTACTTTTGATGAGCTTCCATCAGAATGTTGTATAAGAGGTCCTTTGTCAAGAACAATCGTTGTTTGGATTTAGAACGTCCTTTTTCCCTCTTGAATTAGCAAGCACACTCGCCAAGTGGCGCGAAGCTCTCCATCGTCAACAAACACAGACAACGCAACACGCCTAACGTCCCAAATAAATTTCAATAATCTAATAAAACTATATTGAAAAAACATACTTTTTTTCAATATACATACATGATATGGTCACATGTATCAAATAAAATCAAAGCCGGAGATAGTAGTCGCCTATAACGACAGCTTTTCAGAAGGCAATTCCAGGTCCATCCTCGCGCCATTTCTTCTCTCACTGCCTCTTGACATCTAGGGGAAGGTGTATGACGTGCATGTATACTAATACGTATCATGCCCGTGATACGTGGGTCCGTGGGGCGACGCACAATTGGCATAGCGTCGTCGGGGATAGGGAGGGTTTGGCCGGTAGGGATATCCTTGTCGCAGTATGTAAAAATGTAATAAAAATGTATGCACTCTACTGTAAGTCGCTCTGGATAAGAGCGTCTGCTAAATGACTAAAATGTAAAATGTAAATGTAATGCCCATTTATAGGCAGGCCCTAGAACAGAGCATCGTTTTCAGACTTTCCACTTCCTGGTCAGGAAGTTTGTGCCAAATGAGTTCTGTTTTACTCACAGATATAATTCAAACGGTTTTAGAAACTAGAGAGTGTTTTCTATCCAATAGTAATAATAATATGCATATTGTACGAGCAAGAATTGAGTACAAGGCCGTTTGAAATGGGCACCTTTTATCAGAGCTACTCAATACTGCCCCTGCAGCCAGAAGAAGTTAATCCCATTGAGAACGTGTGGTCAATCCTCAAGAGGCGGGTGGACAAACAAAAACCCACAAATTCTGACAAACTCCAAGCATTTATTATGCAAGAATGGGATGCCATCAGTTAGGATGTGGCCCAGAAGTTAATTGACACCAGGGTGGATTGCAGAGGTCTTGAAAAAGGGTCAACACTGCAAATATTGACTCTTTGCATCAACTTCATGTCATTGCCAATAAAAGCCTTTGACACTTATGAAATGCTTGTAATTATACTTCAGTATTTCATAGTAACATCTGACAAAAATATCTGAAGACACTGAAGCAGCAAACTTTGTGGAAATTAATATTTGTGTCATTCTCAAAACTTTTGGCCACAACTGTAGCTCGCATTCTGTATCATACAGCTATGAAAGTTATATATTTAGAACCACCTGCTCGATTGGAATTAAGCGACGTCTGTGTCTTGAGTGTCCAAGAACGGTTTAGTTTTTTGTGTTCTGACTTGTAAAACAGAATGAATAAAAAAGTAATGTAAACATTATCAGTAATTACCAGGAAACTCTACAACATTTGTTTTAAAATCACACCAAGATTGTTAAAACTGGCCTTAGGTTATTGAGCGATCTGATTAGGATTTACCCTCGTAGCAAGGCCTATTTATCATGTGGAGGTTTCATTCAGGTCTCTTTTTTTTTTAAACACACTGTCTTTGGCAGGAGAAAGACCAGACTCAGAGGAACCAGAGCCAGGGACGTCCAAACCAACAAGAAGACACCAGTGGTCCCAGTGTGGCAAGTGTTTTAACCAGTTAGGGAACCTGAAAGAACACGAGAGAATACACACAGGTGAGAACCCTTACCACTGCTCCCAGTGTGGAAAGGGTTTTAACGATTTAGGGAACCTGAAAAGACATGAGAGAATACACACAGGGGAGAAGCCTTACCACTGCTCCCAGTGTGGCAAGTGTTTTAAACAGTTAGGGAACCTGAAAGAACACGAGAGAATACACACAGGTGAGAAGCCTTACCACTGCTCCCAGTGTGGAAAGGGTTTCAGCCAGCCGGCGAATCTGAAACGGCATGAGAGAATACACACAGGGGAGAAGCCTTACCATTGCTCCCAGTGTGGAAAGGGTTTCAACTGGCCTGCGGATCTGAAACGGCATGAGAGAATACACACAGGGGAGAAGCCTTACCACTGCTCCCAGTGTGGAAAGAGTTTTAACGATTTAGGGAACCTGAAAAAACATGAGAGAATACACACAGGGGAGAAGCCTTACCACTGCTCCCAGTGTGGAAAGAGTTTTAACGATTTAGGGAACCTGAAAAAACATGAGAGAATACACACAGGGGAGAAGCCTTACCACTGCTCCCAATGTGGAAGGAGTTTCAACCAGCCGGGGGAGCTGAAATGGCATGAGAGAATACACACAGGGGACTTGCTGTCTTATATTGTTGACTGATAATGATTACCTGTTTTTACTATATGAACTTGAATTGTACAAAGTATACTAAAACATATATTTGTATGTTTTTATTAGAAAACATGAATTGAATATGGAGTTTGAATATAGAGTAGGTCAGATTCCTTCTGTTTTAAATGGTCCTTTTTTAAACTCTGACACTGTGTGTGTGTTTATCTATGTGTCATTCCTCCAGCACTGCAGATAATCAAGTGATATTTGGATGTGATGCATTTGTTCCGTTGTTTACATTTACATTGTTGGCCCACTGATGATTTAATGAAATGAAAATGTTCACAGACTCTGTAATGCAAAATGTTAATTGTATGTGTCCACATATCTGAGTATGTGACTTGTGGTGGATGAATCAGAATTAGTTGGGTAACATAGATAATTAAGATGTCTTATCTGCATAATATGCTTATGTGATATACTTGTTATTAGAATGTATCCCTTCGGACTCTGGTGTTGGCAGTTGCACTTCTTCCTCAGCTGGGGCTCAGTCACCTGGGGCCCAGAGAGGGGAGAGGTCAGGCTTGTCTTTTACATGTCCCTGGTGCTATGCAGAATATCAGGAAGGGAAGAGGACAGGAGGGAACATTGTCTTCATATGTGAATGTATCTGTTAAACTATGTGAAGGGATGGTGTGATTAATGGGGAACCAATTACTGGTTTCCACAATGTCTGTGCGCAAGTCACTCCCTCTTTTGGCATTGGGGGGAGGTGTATGGCAGTGTCTGGAACCATTGTATGTCCTCTCTGATGTTGCACTTATCCTGGGATAGTGTATGACCTAGAGGCTCACTCCCCTCAGTGAGCGTGTCCAGGAGTGGGGTCAAGAAGGGATTGTACTTGAGATGGGAGTATCTAGAGTTGACAATTGAGTTATGCCATTGGATGAGTTGGTGGTTTTGTGCTATGAAGTACCAGGAACGAGATTAGAACCTCGTTTTAGGGACCAAACTGAACGATAATTTATAGCGAATGCTATCTGGCTACGGGATACTCCTTTCTCATTATAAAATCTCACTTTGTGAACTGTTCCTAATATCTGTGGTTTGTTATGTCGACTAGGGGGGTGGATCTTTGCTATAAAAGATCTCAGTAGCCATTGTGTTGCCACTCTCAACGGTTCATTAGAAATAGTGAATTGTTGAAAGTCATTGCAAAGATCTTATTATTAAAGATGTAGTTTAAGTATAACTCTGATTGGTGTGTGAAGTTTGTCTCTCCTCATTTGGTAATACAGAAATTAACCACCACAGACTAACCTTGTGAAACTGTCCTATTATAATCTCCTGTTCTTGGGAGTATCATCCTGTGTTGCAAACCAGCTGCACCTGCATCCTTGTATGAATAATATCCCGCCCAGGAACAGGAAACTATAAAGATATGTGCTCATCACCCAATGCTTCAGGAATTCAGACTGTCTACACTGCACTGTGTAATTCTGTTATTCTCTCTGAGCTCAGAAATAAAGAATCTTGGTTTGACTTGGACTCCAGCAGATCCTTATTTTATAATATCCACCACAACTCTCCCACGGATTGCTGTTTATCATTGTCTCAATGAAGAGTTCTTTGTTTTATTTTCCTGGGGTCATTTACAAGCCTCCCACTGGTTGAATTAACTTTGTTTCCACGTCATTTCAACAGAACAAATCCATGTGATGATGTTTGATCAATGTGGAAAACTGATTGGATTTGTAAAAAGCCATGAACATCAGGTATTTTTTATTTTTTCACGAACTGGCAACCTAAATCCAATGACAGGTGACATTTTGTGTTTCACCAACTTGCAACCTAAATCCAATGACAGGTGACATTTTGTGTTGATTTCATGTTGAATTCACTTTAGTTGAGGACTCAAAGAAATGTAAATAGAAACTAGATGTTGAACTGACGTCTGTGCCCAGTGGGCTGGATTGAATAAGTAGCAGGTGTTGGATCAATATCCACCTTAGTAGCTAAGTTTCCATGCAATTTGCACCAGATTTCCATGTGAATATACATTTTCAACTCCACTGATGGTTTTAAAAACTTGTGTGAAATAGAAAACGTGCTCTTGTCCCGTGCACTGTAGCCTGCAGCTCACATATACAGTGTTCGTAGGCTACCTACATGATGAGATTATTATGGATGAGAGCGATATTATTTTATTTGTCAAATGGCAACCAAGCATCGATCATCATGTCACCAGAATAAGACCATCAAAATGTATTGGAATGGAGCATCAAGCTCATCACATGCAGTTTCACCACCCTGTGAAGTTCATAACTTATTTCATCTGTAGCCTAATAAACTGCATGGGTTCCCAAGTCGTAGAGGGAGGACCACACAACATATCATCACGTGACTCCAAGTTAACTAAGATATGATCGTTACTAAATCAATATTTGCGCATAAAGGATTAATGCCGCCATTTCTCGTTTATACTTTTTTAATGACACAAAAAGACCCCACCATGTCAAACAAACTAACAAATTGTCTATCTGCATTAATAAAATTGTAAAGGCATATCCTGTTTCCATCAGCCCGGTCATTACTTTAGAAATGGTTGGATCAATATCCACCTTCATGATATGGATGAAGCCTGATTTGGAATGTCTGAGTAGTTCTATCTGATGTCATAATACATCCCTCTGATAATCAAGTGATATTTGGAATGTCTGAGTAGTTCTATATGATGTCATAATACACCCCTCTGATAATCAAGTGATATTCACATGTGATGCATTTGCTCCATTGTTTACATTTAAGTTGGAGGCCCACTCTGATGATTTATGTCTTACATAGTGGGGCTTTAAAATAACAGTATGGTGACATCTTAGGTGGCTTGAAATGAATAGGATTATTAATGGGCTGATGGTTGGTGGTGCTACTATATAGGTAAGGTTGTCCAATATGAATGTTCAATACACACACTAGGTTGATCAGTAGCCAGTTAGCTAGCTGCTACAGTCCAATATGAATATTCAATACACACACTAGGTTGATCGGTAGCCAGTTAGCTAGCTGCTACGTCTTTAGCCGCACAGCTAGCTAACACAGCTCGCTATCAACAAAATCAAAATGGACTCCAGGCCTGGTGGTGGCTGCAGTGCACTACAACCACTGTTTACCAGGGCTTCCTGAGTGAAAAATAATTTGGCTATATAAAGAGGGCACGACAAAACCTATTCCCCCTCAGGAGACTGAAAAGGTTTGGCATGGGTCCTTAGATCACAATGCAGGGCCAGACGGATTACCAGGACGTGTACTCCGAGCATGTGCTTTCACTGACATGTTCAACCTCTCCCTGTCTGAGTCTGTAATACCAACATGTGTCAAGCAGACCACCATAGTCCCTGTGCCCAAAGAACACCAAGGTAACCTACCTAAATGACTACCGACCCATAGCACTAGTCTGTAGCCATGAAGTGCTTTGAAAGGCTGGTCATATCTGTGGAGATGGGAGAACCTTCAAGAAGGACAACCACCTCTGCAGCACTCTGCCAGTCTGGCCTTTATGGTAGAGTGGCCAGACGGAAGACACTCCTCAGTAAAAGGCACATGACAGCTGACTTAGAGTTTGCCAAAAGGCAACCAAAAGATTCTCATACCATGAGAAACAAGATTCTCTGGTCTGATGAAATCAAGATTGAACAATGGCCTGAATGCCAAGCGTGACGTCTGGAGGAAACCTGGCACCCTCCCTACGGTGAAGCATGGTGGTTGCAGAATCATGCTGTGAGGATGTTTTTCAGCGTAACAGAATTTGAGGCTGTAACGTAACAAAAATTGGAAAAAGTCAAGGCGTCTGAATACTTTTCGAATGCTGTCCTCTCCAAATTTAGCTGTATTTTATTGGTTGGAATTGTTTTAAGATGGCCATACCGTGGATTATTTAGCTGTTTGATTTTTAATTCTAGGACCCCTTTAGGTATAAAAATAAATATTTATAATATAAAATCTATGTGTTTATATATATACAGTACCAGTCAAAAGTTTGGACACACCTACTCATTCCAGAGATTTTCATTATTTTTACTATTTTCTGCGTTGTAGAATAATAGTGAAGACATCAAAACTATGAAATAACATATATGGAATCATGTAGTAACCAAAAAAGTGTTAAACAAATATAAATATAGTTTATGTTTGAGATTCTTCAAAGTAACCACCATTTGAGTGGATGACAGCTTTGCACACTCTTGGCAATGTAGAAAAAAGTTAAAATAAAGAAAAATCCTGCAATGAGTAGGTGTGTCCAAACTTTTGACTGATACTATATATATATATATATATACACTGCTCAAAAAATAAAGGGAACACTAAAATAACACATCCTAGATCTGAATGAATGAAATATTCTTATTAAATACTTTTTTCTTTACATAGTTGAATGTGCTGACAACAAAATCAAACAAAAATTATCAATGGAAATCAAATTTATCAACCCATGGAGGGCTGGATTTGGAGTCACACTCAAAATTAAAGTGGAAAACCACACTACAGGCTGATCCAACTTTGATGTAATGTCCTTAAAACAAGTCAAAATGAGGCTCAGTAGTGTGTGCGGCCTCCACGTGCCTGTATGACCTCCCTACAACGCCTGGGCATGCTCCTGATGAGGTGGCGGATGGTCTCCTGAGAGATCTCCTCCCAGACCTGGACTAAGGCATCCGCCAACTCCTGGACAGTCTGTGGTGCAACATGGCGTTGGTGGATGGAGCGAGACATGATGTCCCAGATGTGCTCAATTGGATTCAGGTCTGGGGAACGGGCGGGCCAGTCCATAGCATCAACGCCTTCCTCTTGCAGGAACTGCTGACACACTCTAGCCACATGAGGTCTAGCATTGTCTTGCATTAGGAGGAACCCAGGGCCAACCGCACCAACATATGGTCTCACAAAGGGTCTGAGGATCTCATCTCGGTACCTAATGGCAGTCAGGCTACCTCTGGCGAGCACATGGAGGGCTGTGCGGCCCCCCAAAGAAATGCCACCCCACACCATGACTGACCCACCGCCAAACCGGTCATGCTGGAGGATGTTGCAGGCAGCAGAACGTTCTCCATGGCGTCTCCAGACTCTGTCACGTCTGTCACATGTGCTCAGTGTGAACCTGCTTTCATCTGTGAAGAGCTCAGGGCGCCAGTGGCAAATTTGCCAATTTTGGTGTTCTCTGGCAAATGCCAAATGTCCTGCACGGTGTTGGGCTGTAAGCACAACCCCCACCTGTGGACGTCGGGCCCTCATACCACCCTCATGGAGTCTGTTTCTGACCGTTTGAGCAGACACATGCACATTTGTGGCCTGCTGGAGGTCATTTTGCAGGGCTCTGGCAGTGCTCCTTCTGCTCCTCCTTGCACAAAGGCGGAGGTAGCGGTCCTGCTGCCGGGTTGTTGCCCTCCTACGGCCTCCTCCACATCTCCTGATGTACTGGCCTGTCTCCTGGTAGCGCCTCCATGCTCTGGACACTACGCTGACAGACACAGCAAACCTTCTTGCCACAGCTCGCATTGATGTGCCATCCTGGATGAGCTGCACTACCTGAGCCACTTGTGTGGGTTGTAGACTCCGTCTCATGCTAACACTAGAGTGAAAGCACCGCCAGCATTCAAAAGTGACCAAAACATCAGCCAGGAATCATAGGAACTGAGAAGTGGTCTGTGATCACCACCTGCAGAACCACTCCTTTATTGGGGGTGTCTTGCTAATTGCCTATAATTTCCACCTGTTGTCTATTCCATTTGCACAACAGCATGTGAAATTTATTGTCAATCAGTGTTGCTTCCTAAGTGGACAGTTTGATTTCACAGAAGTGTGATTGACTTGGAGTTACATTGTGTTGTTTAAGTGTTCCCTTTATTTTTTTGAGCAGTGTATATATATATATTTAAATCAAATATTGAATTTGGGCTTTACTGATATTGCCCATAGAAATGCATTGATAAACACGTTGATAACTGGAAGAAAATATTTATATATTTTTTAAGGAATAAGGTTTTGAAGTGTCTGTCCTATATCTAGGCGATATAAGAAAGCTCAGGTAATATTTTATATATTGTTTTACATATATTTAACCCCTTATTTTTGGGGGCACAAAACTACCTCCGTACTTCCATTTGTGTGTATAGGTTACCTTCGAACGAGTTCCGATGAGCAACATAGAGAACACCGTTATGTTGGTGAGTCTCCCCTTTTCTATTTTATTTTGTAGCTCAAACGGTTTGGATGCTACAGACATTTTTCCGTGACAAGACCCGATATTTGGGATGTCTTATGGTCTGACAAAAACCGCTGTAGCGACCACCTTCCACCTCACAGGCGGAAGGCCGACATTTGCAGATGTGATGGATTGAGACGCAGCCCATGCAACAAAACAGATCTTTATCTTAAACTGATGGATTTGGATGGGGATTTTTTTTTTACTATGTTACTTAGATTGACGCACAGGTGCTTCAATAGACTCTTAAGGATTAACATCACCAGTAGGCTAAGGCTATCACATCCTTATGATATACAGTGTCTATTTTCATAAGTGCAACGTGACTGCAAGAGACAGGTCGGAAATGTCAGACTGTTTCACGGGACAAATCAACCTTTTTTTCTAAATTAGTAGTGTTTGAATTTGTTGATAAAATGCAGGACATGATTGTTTGATTGTGCGGGACTGTCCGGGACATGTGGTCACCCTAATTACCCGCCTCACTGACTCTCCCTTGGCCAGGTGAAACGACATCTCTCTTAGAAGCACTTCTCTCCCTGCCTCTCGCTTCAGTAACTCAGCCACTCTTATACCATCAGATGGTCCGTCAATCTGTAAGTCTCTGCTTTCTTCGCTTTTGATGTGCTGGTTTAGTTTTAGTTGTGTTCTGTGGGCTCCTGCCTGTGCTACTTGGTCTCGAGTTGTTAACAATGTTGGGCTCTGGCTTGCTACTTACTACTTACTGTGGTGGTTGGCTAGCTAGGCTAGTTAGCTGGCTCGGCTATCAGGTTAAAATAGCTAATGTTAGCTGGCTGGCTAACATAACTGCATGTAACATGATTTGATAACTGGTTAGATGGCATTGTGTATTTACAAAACTTTGGTTTACTTTAATGTGGCTCAATTTGCTATTAAAGCTGTAAATTAGAGCTAGCTAGGTGTTGATAGCCACTGGCTGACTCATGCAGAGCTGAAGTAGGTAGGCCTGGTAGGGCTAACATTAGCAGGCTAGTTGCCTAACAACCTTGCAAGCTTGTCTGTAACCGTCAATTCATAAAGTATTTGCTTGTAAGTTGGCTGAAGATGTTATTGAAACCACTAGTCATGAGTGCACACGATTTGGTTTAATTTGAAGTGATCTATTTGAAGATATTTCGGTCAGAGTTTACATTGTAGGGAATAGGCTGGCTAGCCGGGTCCTCCATATTACTTCACAGCCTGTAAAAAAACTTTCTGACATGACTTCGGCATTCTTTGGAATTCTGATCGGTTTGATGTACTCTAAAAATAGAAAAGAGAGGTGTAACTTTGCATTGGGACTTGTGATGCTATACTAATGCAGATCCATATGTTACATGTGGTTACATTTAGCTACCTTCACTTTAAGGGAGTTGTATGGCCACATTTAGATGTGAAAAAATAACAGACAGAGAAAACAATTATATTCTAACAGTATTTGGGTCATTCTTGAGCTCTGGTAATATTTCAGTCCCACTGACTGATTTTGTTTATAAATTGAATTGTCCAGTATAAATGAATTTAAATAAATATAGAATGAATTTAAACTTTATTATCGCAATTGTTTCATGTCCCCCAGGTGTTTCAATGAATTTTTACCTGAGAAATTAATATTAAAATGTGCACATAATTTAATGCAAACATAAATTTGTGTTATTTTGTTGAGAAATTATTTTTATCAAATAAATGCATGATTATTGATTAAAATCACACAATTTAGCTCTGTCCCTCAGTCTACAGTCTGGTGGTAGGAGAGTTGGGCAAGATTCAGGGGGAAAAAGAAAAGATAATTGATTTATTAAGTGAGACAGACCAGCATCAGAAGCGTAAACAGTGGAGAACAGCATACAAAAGAAGCAAGGAGAGGAAAGGAGCACTGAGGAACTTGACTACTAAGTCCACATCATGAATGTTGAAGAGAACGGCAGACAGGTTGGTGGCTAAGGGCCGTGATATCAGCGATGCACAGGAGCTTTACAAGGCCTCCATGAGACAAACACGTCAGTGAAGCTGTTCTGTGTGAAGAGTGCCGATGTTGAACGTGCGATGGAGATGATGCCAAGACCCATAAAAGCGGTGCCCTCCACCATGAGAATACACCAGGTCATCACCATGGCTCCTGGTGAGCTGATGTCTGGGGATGTCAGTTGTCTTTGTTCAACAAAGAAGGACCTAAACTGTACATGCTTTAATAACACACAGCACTTCAGTTTCAGGCAGAAGGTCCTGGCTGCTCCAGAACAGCCAGCCAATGAGGAAAATCCTTTTTTATCCAGGCATCATCCTCGGCACGGATGAAGTTAGTGTATAAGTGAAATATATACATTGCGTAGGACCAAACAGATTTTTCTGGAATTCTCGAGACGACTTCCACTAGTGTCAGTTTGATGAAGTCCTTGAGATGATTCCAGTCCTTGAGTCCTTGAGATGACCTCCCTACTCTTCTACATTTGCACACACTGTACATAGATTTTTCTATTGTGTTATTGACTGCACATTTGTTTATGTGTAACTCTGTGTTGTTGTTTTTGTCGCACTGCTTTGCTTTATATTGGCCAGGTCACAGTTGTAAATGAGAACTTGTTCTCAACTGGCCTACCTGGTTAAATAAAGGTGAAATAAATACAAATAAAAAAATACCTTCATGAGGTTCTATAGTAGCAAGGATCTGACACCTCCGGAGGGCTTGATGGCTCAATCCACCAGAGGTATGGCTACAACATAGGCATTGTTCAAAGGCATCTCTGTTCAAGAGATCTGTAATGCAGCATGTTGTGGTGATGTACCTTCATGAGGTTCTACTGACTGGACATCACTACACATACGGTGAGTAGAGTGGGGACCTCTGAGGGATGATCCTGTCTAGACTTGGCATCAGAGAGTATATGAGCTCTATGGTAGTTGGTAGTTGACTAGCTCGCTGCTACAGTCCAATATGAATGTTCAATACACACAATAGGTTGATCGGTAGCCAGTTAGTTAGCTGCTACAGTCCAATATGAATGTTCAATACACACAATAGGTTGATCAGTAGTCAGTTAGTTAGCTGCTACAGTCCAATATGAATGTTCAATACACACAATAGGTTGATCAGTAGCCAGATAGCTAGCTGCTACAGTCCAATATGAATGTTCAATACACACAATAGGTTGATCAGTAGCCAGTTAGCTAGCTGCTACAGTCCAATATGAATGTTCAATCCACACAATAGGTTGATCAGTAGCCAGTTAGCTAGCTGCTACAGTCCAATATCTCTTATGTTGCTCTATAACATCTCTATCTCCTTTTTTTAATAAATATATATATATATATATATAAATATAGAATAACAACAACGTTGGATGTTCTAAGTCCACAACAATACTTAAACCACATCAGGAGACCACTTTTGAAGTCTGAGAAAAATCTAAGAAATTTTCATTTTTGTGTGTAGATACCCTTTAATGTTAGTGGCACCAGCAAGAGCCTTGCTTGGTTAGTGGTGTCTCTGTAGCACACATGTGATTGCAGAGTCTGCTGAACAAATCTCAACTGGATTGATGCAAATAATCATGATATTATTCTGCCAGGTAAGCATAGACTACTTTGTAGTTAACATTTAATTGACAAGGTTTTTGGGGAAAGCTTTTCCATCAACCAGAAGATGGTTGTCATTAGCATCATCGCTAACAGCTACACATAGTGGTAGACAAGTGCACTCAGACAGGGGCATTTCCGGGCTGTTTCCTCTTCAGAAACTTGAGGGAAAATACAAATCACTTAGGCTAATTTAGACGACTTGCAGGCAGTGGGTTCAGAATAACTATGACATAAAAATGAAAACTCTTTAATCTGTCACCTAATCCTATCTAATGGGCAGGTCAGCCCTGGAGGAAAGTATTGGCTGTAAGAAGGAAGAGAAAACATAACATCTGTTTTTTTATTTCTTATTACCTCTCATGACATTGCTTGCAAGAATAAACATTGTAAATAATATTTTTCCAATCTGCGTTACCCACTCCAGTCAGCAGATGGCGATTTGAGTCTTTCAGGTGATGCTGCTTGCGTGACGTATAATCTAGTGGACGGAACTGGAGGCTTCTTCAACAGCGACAAAAGGCTTCTGATTCAACCAACGTGGTGGTTTGCTAGCGAACCTAAAAACCGAAACTTTGAAGCGCTTTAGACCAATCTTGTGTATTTTACTCTTAGTGTTTTGAATATAATTCTGTTTACTTGTCTACTAGTTCATTTAAACGTAATTTGCTTGTTAAATTAGCAAATGTGGTAAACTGATAATGCACTAGGCTAATCGACCGGAGCATGAGTTCACTAAGCTCGACGGAGAAAGAAGCTCTGATGAAAGGAGAGGAAGAAGCTTTCAGGATGAAAAAGGAGGAAGAGGAAGCTATCACATTGAAAGAAGAAGAGGATGATATTACAGTGAAAGAGGAAGATGGGAAAGAGGTTGTCAAAGTGGAAGAGGAGGAGGTAGAAGCTTTCAGAATCAAAAAGGAGGAAGATGCCATAACATTGAAAGAAGAGAATGCAGTGAAAGAAGAGGAAGAACCTTTTAGAGTAAAAGAGGAAGAGGAGGCTATCTCAATAAAAGAGGAGAAAGACGTTTTCGGAGTGAAAAAGGAGGAGGCTGGAGATCGGATTACAAACAGTGAGTACTGTCTTAAAAACAGGGGCACAATGAAGTTCTTGAAATAATGTATTGTTTTAACGGGGCATTCTAAATCAAATCAAATGTATTTATATAGCCCTTCGTACATCAGCTGATATCTCAAAGTGCTGTACAGAAACCCAGCCTAAAACCCCAAACAGCAAGCAATGCAGGTGTAGAAGCACGGTGGCTAGGAAAAACTCCCTAGAAAGGCCAAAACCTAGGAAGAAACCTAGAGAGGAACCAGGCTATGAGGGGTGGCCAGTCCTCTTCTGGCTGTGCCGGGTGGAGATTATAACAGAACATGGCCAAGATGTTCAAATGTTCATAAATGACCAGCATGGTCAAATAATAATAATCACAGTAGTTGTCGAGGGTGCAGCACCTCAGGAGTAAATGTCAGTTGGCTTTTCATAGCCGATCATTAAGAGTATCTCTACCGCTCCTGCGGTCTCTAGAGAGTTGAAAACAGCAGGTTTGGGACAGGTAGCACGTCCGGTGAACAGGCCGCAGGCAGAACAGTTGAAACTGGGGCAGCAGCACGGCCAGGTGGACTGGGGACAGCAAGGAGTCATCATGTCAGGTTGTCCTGAGGCATGGTCCTAGGGCTCAGGTCCTCCGAGAGAAAGAGAGAATTAGAGAGAGCACACTTAAATTCACACAGGACACCGGATAAGACAGAAGTACTCCAGATATAACAAACTGACCCTAGCCCCCCGACACATAAACTACTGCAGCATAAATACTGGAGGCTGAGACAGGAGGGGTCAGGAGACACTGTGGCCCCATCCGATGATACCCCCGGACAGGGCCAAACAGGAAGGATATAACCCCACCCACTTTGCCAAGGCACAGCCCCCACACCACTAGAGGGATATCTTCAACCACCAACTTACCATCCTGAGACAAGGCCGAGTATAGCCCACAAAGATCTCCGCCACGGCACAACCCAAGGGGGGGCGCCAACCCAGACAGGAAGATCACGTCAATGACTCAACCCACTCAAGTGACGCACCCCTCCTAGGGACGGCTTGAAAGAGCACCAGTAAGCCAGTGACTCAGCCCCTGTAATAGGGTTAGAGGCAGAGAATCCCAGTGGAGAGAATTGGAATTGACCCTATACATTTGCAACACAAACAATATTTGACAAAATCATGATGAAAAAGGCCATTTTAGACATATTCATGCCTCTTGATTGTAATAGATGGTCATAAGTTTACGTCTGTTTGCTGTTCTCGTTCACACAGGAGAGAGACGTGACTATCGTGGATCCTCTGGGGAGCCTCAACAACATCCTGATGCTGACGAGTCAGAGAAGAATCTCTCCAGATCAGAACACCAGATGGTACAGCTTGGTTTGTTCTAGCATACAGCTTGCTCTATCGGGGTCTGGGCTGGGTTTCTGTAAAGCACTTCATGACAACAGTGGCTTCAGCATCCATAAAGATATGTGTCTGTGTCCCCTCTTTATGATTACCAGGACAACGCTAGCCCTTCCTCTCTCCCGGAGTCCCCTTGTCGTGCCTTTCCCGGTAGCGCCTTACTGCTGGGTATGAAGAGGTTGTCTGTGCTGCTGGTGGACTGCAGGAAAACAACAGGGCTGAGTGGAACTGTGAGAGGAGGAGAAGAGAAGAAAGGATCAGATTTAACTCATCAAAGTAAGTGCTGTAGTTTAGTTTGAACAAATACAATAGATCTGCCCACTGGTATCTGTTACCAGGACAACCAGCAGAGTTCTGTTAGTTGTCATGAATATAGACTGGTGGATATGGATGTTATGAATATCATAACACTGAAAAAGGATTCTGCCAATGAAAAGAGAGAAACTAATAGACCATATTAAACCGGGATGAAAGTTGGCTTTAGAGAGAAAGTTAAAAGATGATCCAATGTAAGGTGCTTGTTTTACAAAAACTTTTCCTTAAAACATTATGGATGTTACATTGTCTGTCCCAATCAAAACCCCTATCTTTACAAGACTGTTGAACAGACAAACTAAATTCAAGACACTGTTAATTAAATAACTAATACTAAGACTTTCAGCTTATAGGGAAGGACATTCAATAAGCATAGCACTTACAAATGATTGATTGGCTGAGAGAAGTTGAAGACGATAGAAATATTGTTGGGGCTGTTTTGTTAGACTTCATTGCGGCTTTTGACATTATCGATCATAGTCTGCGTATGGCGTATGGCTTTACACCCCCTGCTATATTGTGGATAAATAGCTTTTTTTTTAATGTAACCTTTATTTAAACTAGGCAAGTTGGTTAAGAACAAATTCTTATTTTCAATGACGGCCTAGGAACAGTGGGTTAACTGTCTTGTTCAGGGACAGAACGACAGAGTTTTACCTTGTCAGCTCGGGGATTCGATCCAGCAACATTTTGGTTACTGGCCTAACGCTCTAACCACAAAGCTACCTGCCGCCCTAGAGCTACCTGTCTAACAGAACACAGAGAGTGTTCTTTAATGGAAGCCTGTACAACAAAATCAAGGTAGAATCAGGAATTCCCCAGGGCAGCTGTTTGGCACCTGCTTGTTTCAATCTTTACCAACGACATGCCAATGACATTTGAGTAAAGCCAGTGTGTCTATGTATGCGGATGACTCAACACTGTACACGTCAGCTACCACAGCAACTGAAATGACAGCAACACTTAACATAGAGCTAAAGTTAGTTTCAGAATGGGTGGCAAGGAATAGTTAGTTAGTCCTAAATATTTCAGATGACCTTAAGTTACATGGACCTACTATGCTAATTCTGTAGCGGTATTGTTAGAGGGGGGTAAAGAAAGATTTTGTTGGGGCGCCAGGCAGGTATTAACACTAGTTATTCAAGTTAGTTATTACCTATTATAACATTATTAGTATTATTATTATTAAATATTATTAAAACCGAAAAGATAAGAGTAGAATAGATAGAGTAGCGCTTCTAGACACATTCTAAACATGATGGAGTCTTAAAGGAGGACTGTAGCATCTAATGATGAAACATTATGGAGTCTTAAAGGAGGACTGTAGCATCTAATGATGAAACATTATGGAGTCTTAAAGGAGGACTGTAGCTTCTAATGATGAATTACTATGGAGTCTGATGCTTTAAATGAGAAGTTTCCCCAAAATCCAGAAACTGCTAAGTGATTCCATACATTGAAACTAGTCCATTGGAGTTTGTCCTCTCTCCCTGTAGTGCTGTACTGAAACCGCTGCAAAAATGTGACTCGTGACATTGCTGGATACGAGCCTTGGTCTGCTACTTTGCCAGTTAATTTGTTATTTTATTAGTTATGGCTTTTTTTTCAACCCATAAAACATATACAAATATGATGATGTCATAGTGATTTCATGACATGTGAATGAACAAGCCTTTTCATACTTTATAACATGGCTATATACAATGCCTTCAGAAAGTATTCAGACCCCTTGACTTTTTCCACATTTTGTTACGTGACAGCCTGATTCTAAAATGATTTAAATATATATATATTCCTCATCAATCTACACCCTTAATGACAAAGTGAAAACAGGATTTTAGAATTTTTTGCAAATCTATTAAAAAACAGAAATACCTTATTACATAAGTATTCAGACCCTTTGCTATGAGACTCGAAACTGAGCTGTTCATCATGTTTCCATTGATATTGTGGAAAGAGTTTTAGCCACTTAGGAAATCTGAAAGCTCATGAGCGAACACACACAGGGGAGAGGCCTTTCCATTGCTCCCAGTGTGGAAAGAGTTTTAGCCATTCAGGAAGCCTAAAAGTTCATGAGCGAATACATACAGGGGAGAAGTCATACCATTGCGCCCAGTGTGGAAAGAGTTTTAGCCATTCGGGAAGCCTGAAGGAACATTTGAGACTGCACACAGGGGAGAAGCATTACTACTGCTCCCATTGTGGAAAGAGTTTTACCCATTTAGGTAGCATGAAAGGACATGAGAGGATACACACAGGAGCGAAGCCACACCCTTGCTCCCGGTGTGGAATGAGTTTTAAGCGGTTAGACGCCCTCAAAGCTCATGAGCGAATACACACAGGGGAGACACCATACCATTGTGCTCAGTGTGGAAAGAGTTTTAGCCATTCAGGAAACCTGAAAGCCCATGATCAAATTACACACATTTGAGAAGCCATACCATTGCGCCCTGTGTGGAAAGTGTTAGCCTTTTAGAAAGCTTGAGAGTTCATGAGCGAACACACGCAGGGGAGAAGCCTTACCACTGCTCCCAGAGTTCATAGCGTTTTACCTATTTAGGAGGCCTGAAAGAACAAATGAGACAGGGGAGAATCCTTACAAATGTTCAGACTGGGAAGACATATTACTCATCACAGTCACTTACAAAACATATGAGAATCCACACAGGAGAGAAGAATTACTTATCCTAGTGTGTAAACTTGTAATTCACATCATATACACTTAAAATTCATCAGAGAGCGTACACACTGCTCCCATTGTCTTATGTTCTTGACTGAGAATGTGTTTACTTGTTTTTACTATAAGAAATTCAATTGTACACAGTCTACTCAAACATATATTTGTATGTTTTTATTAGAAAACAAATTGTATATGGAGTATGTCAGTTTGAATATAGAGTAGATCAGATTCCATGTGTTTAAATGGTCCTTTTTTAAACTCTGTGTTTATCTGGGTGTCTTTCCTCCAGCACTACAGATAATACAGTGATATTTGGATGTGATGCATTTGTTCCGTTGTTTACATTTGCAATGTTGGCCCACTGATGATTTAATGAAATGAAAATGTTCACAGACTCTGTAATGCAAAATGTTAATTGTATGTGTCCACATATCTGAGTATGTGACTTGTGGTGGATGAATCAGAATTAGTTGGGTAACATAGATAATTAAGATGTCTTATCTGCATAATATGCTCATGTGATATACTTGTTATTAGAATGTATCCCTTCGGACTCTGGTGTTGGCAGTTGCACTTCTTCCCTCAGCTGGGGCTCAGTCACCTGGGTCCCAGAGAGGGGAGAGGTCAGGCTTGTCTTTCACATGTCCCTGGTGCTATGCAGAATATCAGGAAGGGAAGAGGACAGGAGGGAACATTGTCTTCATATGTGAATGTATCTGTTAAACTATGTGAAGGGATGGTGTGATTAATGGGGAACCACTTACTGGTTTCCACAATGTCTGTGCGCAAGTCACTCCCTCCTTTGGCATTGGGGGGAGGTGTATGGCAGTGTCTGGAACCATTGTATGGCCTCTCCGATGTTGCACTTATCCTGGGATAGTGTATGACCTAGAGGCTCACTCCCCTCAGTGAGCTTGTCCAGGAGTGGGGTCAAGAAGGGGTTTTACTTGAGATGGGAGTATCTAGAGTTGACAATTGAGTTATGCCATTGGATGAGTTGGTGGTTTTGTGCAATGAAGTACCAGGAACGAGATTAGAACCTCGTCTTAGGGACCAAACTGAATGATGAATTATAGCGAATGCTATCTGGCTACGGAATACTCCTTTCTCATTATAAAGTCTCACTTTGTAAACTGTTCCTAATATCTGTGGTTTATGTCGACTAGGGGGTGGATCTTTGCTATAAAAGATCTCAGTAGCCATTGTGTTGCCACTCTCAACGGTTCATTAGAAATAGTGAATTGTTGAAAGTCATTGCTATTGCAAAGATCTTATTATTAAAGATGTAGTTTAAGTATAACTGACTGGTGTGTGAACTTTGTCTCTCCTCATTTGGTAATACAGCAATTAACCACCACAGACTAACCTTGTGAAACTGACCTATTATAATCTCCTGTTCTTGGACATAACTGAGTATGTGACTAACCTTGTGTATCATCCAGTGTTGCAAACCAGCTGCACCTGTGTCCTTGTATGAATAATATCCCTCCCAGGAACAGGAAACTATTAAGATATGTGCCCATCACCCAATGCTTCAGGAATTCAGACTGTCTACACTGCGCTGTGTAACTGTTATTCTCTCTGAGCTCAGAAATAAAGAATCTTGGTTTGACTTGGACTCCAGCAGATCCTTATTTTATAATATCCACCTCAACTCTCCCACGGATTGCTTTTTATCATTGTCTCAATGAAGAGTTCTTTGTTTTATTTTCCTGGGGTCATTTACAAGCCTCCCACTGGTTGAATAAACTTTGTTTCCACGTCATTTCAACAAAACAAATCCATGTGATGTTTGATCAATGTGGAACCTGATTGGATTTGTAAAAAGCCATGAATATCAGGTATGTTTTATTTTTCACCGAACTGGCAACCTAAATCCAATGACAGGTGACATTTTGTGTTGATTTCATGTTGAATCCACTTTAGTTGACGACTCAAAGAAATGTAAAGAGAAACTAGACGTTCAACACGTCTGTGCCCAGTGGGCTGGTTTGAATACGTGGTGTTGGATCAATATCCACAGGTGACATTTTGTGTCGTAGTAGGACTGCTACTTCCTATCTGACTGGTAATAGGACTTCACTGCGACTTCCTACCTGACTGGTAATAGAACTTCACTGCTACTTCCTATTCTGACTTATAATAGGACTTCACTGCTACTTCCTATCTGACTGGTAGTAGGACTTCACTGCTACTTCCTATCTGACTGGTAATAGGACTAATATTTATACAATCAATCAAGCAAATTTGTATGGCTTTTTTTTTTTTACCTCAGCAGTGGTCACAAAGTTATTTTACAGTCATCTGGCCCAGAGACACCTTGGACATACAGGGCACCACTGCTCCTGCCTTTCTCCCTGTGTGATGTCATATCCTTTTCCTGTTAAGGCACCTGACCAGCTGAGTGCAGGTGGGCTCTTCCATGAAGAGACTCCGGGGGCACTACCTACAGGATAGCATAACTTCCTGTAGGTAGTGTAGCATAACTTCCTGTAGGTAGTGTAGCATAACTTCCTGTTGGCGTTGTAGCATAACTTCCCGTAGGTAGTGTAGCATAACTTCCTGTTGGCGTTGTAGCATAACTTCCTGTAGGCAGTATAGCATAACTTCCTGTAGGAAGTGTAGCATAACTTCCTGTAGGTAGTGTAGCATAACTTCCTGTTGGCGGTGTAGCATAACTTCCTGTAGGTAGTGTAGCATAACTTCCTGTTGGCGGTGTAGCATAACTTCCTGTGGGCAGTGTAGCATAACTTCCTGTAGGCAGTATAGCATAACGTCCTGTGGACAGTGTAGCATAACTTCCTGTAGGCAGTGTAGCATACCTTCCTGTAGGCAGTGTAGCATAACTTCCTGTAGGCAGTATAGCATAACTTCCTGTGGGCAGTATTGCATAACTTCCTGTAGGCAGTGTAGCATAACTTCCTGTAGGCAATGTAGCATAACTTCCTGTGGGCAGTGTAGCATAACTTCCTGTGGGCAGTATAGCATAACTTCCTGTAGGCAGTGTAGCATAACTTCCTGTAGGCAGTGTAGCATAACTTCCTGTAGGCAGTATAGCATAACTTCCTGTAGGCAGTATAGCATAACTTCCTGTAGGCAGTGTAGCATAACTTCCTGTAGGCAGTGTAGCATAACTTCCTGTAGGCAGTGTAGCATAACTTCCTGTAGGCAGTATAGCATAACTTCCTGTAGGCAGTGTAGCATAACTTCCTGTGAAAGTAGTAAAATTAATGACATGGAATGAAAAGGTGTTGCATTTACTTCTGAGTATGTCCAATGTTTATTGTGTGATCAAAATCTACTATAGAAATGATAGTTTTCTTAGTTGACCATACTTCAATCAACATTCCCAGCATGAACAGCAGCCTCGGAACAAATTCGTATTTACAATGACAGCATGGCAAAATGCCTCCTGTGGGGCAGTAAAAACAGCTCTGGTCATTTTGTTGTATTAAGTTGTTAGCAAGAATAAACAATGTAATTAACATTTTCCCAAACTGCGTCACCCAAACTAGTCAGCAGATGATTCTTTCAAGTTGTTTCTTGCGTGACGTATAATCTAGTCGACGGGACCGTTCGACACAAGGCTACTGATTCAGACAGATCGGCAGCTTGCTAGCAAATAAAATCAAGTTTATTTTATATAGCCCTTCGTACATCAGCTAATATCTCGAAGTGCTGTACAGAAACCCAGCCTAAAACCCCAAACAGCAAGCAATGCAGGTGTAGAAGCACGGTGGCTGGGAAAAACTCCCTAGAAAGGCCAAAACCTAGGAAGAAACCTAGAGAGGAACCAGGCTATGAGGGGTGGCCAGTCCTCTTCTGGCTGTGCCGGGTGGAGATTATAACAGAACATGGCCAAGATGTTCAAAATGTTCATAAATGACCAGCATGGTCAAATAATAATCAGGAATAAATGTCAGTTGGCTTTTCATAGCCGATCATAAAGAGTTGAAAACAGCAGGTCTGGGACAGGTAGCACATTCTATAATGAAAACAGGTACATTCTGAAAGGTTTTGTTGATGTGATAACAAAAATGTTATTCACGTCTGAATTCAGGATAATACTGTTTGTTTTATTTGACTTAAATGTTATTATTTATGTATCATACTATGCGAATACACTACCAAGCAATGCAAGTAGATATTTGGAATTAACCCCAAAGAAGGTTTTGATCAATAATTTATTAAGAAAACCAGTAGTCACGATCAGACTGTTTCCTATTCAGGCATCATATAATGCACAGCCACATGCAAATACATCAACTCCACCAATAAAATATTGAAAACTTTAACATGACTACTGGTGATGTCATTATTTTCGTCACCATCCATCACTGGTTAAATTGCATTATTATTCTTTGTACATGGTGTGCCCGCCTCCTGAGTCTGACTAGAAGTCCACTCGGAATACCTCTTCTCTGCCGTCGGCGACGAGCCCTGGGGGGTACGAACAAAGGATCACATTCTGAGAAGTTGTATTCCTGGTCGTAATGCTGGCGAGTTACCGCTGCTCTGATATCCAAATGTTATTTCCGGCTGTATGTAATAACACAACAAACGTTCTGGGCTAATAGAAATAACACAACACTGCAAAGTTGCTGAGGAGCCAAAAGCAGAGTTTAGAACATGTCTCTTGGGAATATTTTAACTTGGCACATACAGTATTCAGACCCCTTGACCTTTCACCTTACAGCCTTATTCTAAAATTTATTAAATCTTTTTTTCCCTACACACAATACCCCATAATGACAGAGCGAAAACAGGTTTGAATTTATTTGCAATTTTTGTGGTGTTGTGAACAATTATAAATGTACACTGACACATCGCGACCCACCATTATCAGGGTCGCGACCCATACTTTAAGAAAGTATTGTAGGGTCATACCCAAGACTCGAAGCTGTAATCGCTGCCTAGGGTGCTTCAACAAAGTACTGAGTAAAAGGTCTGAATACTTATGTAAATGTGATATTTCCATTTGTAATTTTTTATGTTAACCTGTTTTTACTTCGTCATTATTGGGTATTGTGTAGATTGATTATTTAAAAAATATATATTTTAGAATAAGGCTGTCACGTAACAAAATGTGGAAAAAGTCAAGGGGCCTGAATACTTCCGAAGGCCTTGTATTTGCACCCTCTGAACTAATCCTAAAAAAAAGACTAAAATCCAATGTATGCTTATCCAAAAATTTGGTCTCAGCCTCCAGAGGCCAAATGGAGCTCCGTACTGCACCGCCATGCGCCTCCCAAATGTTGTAACAATGTGGACAGCTCTGTATAGCTTCTCATTGACATGATTGGTCAATGCGGCAACTTCAGGAGAGTAATGGCACAATCTGCGAAAGCCAGCAGGAGAGGGAGGAGAATGGTTGGGTCAGGTTAAAACCTCTTCCGGATAGGACCCTTCATCTCAATTTCCACCTAAAATTACCCAAATCTAACTGCCTGTAGCTCAGGACCTGAAGCAAGGATATGCATATTCTATACTATTTGAAAGGGGACACTTAAGTTTGTGGAGATGTGAAATTAATGTAGGAGAATATAACACAGCTGGTAAAAGATAAAAACCAAAATAAACATGTTTACAATTTTTATTTGATAATCTTTGAAATGCAAAAGAAAGGACATACATTGATATAGGACGCTGGGGGTCATTTATATGTTGTCCACAACAGGGCAACAGTACATGTGCAAAGTCAGACTGATAACTTCAAGAATGAGCGAGTTACATGACATTTAGTATGAAGTCACCCAGGTGTCCCACACGAGTTGCCCAAATGGCCGAATTGATTTTTTTCAAGAAAATAACTACATAGAAAATACAAAAATGCTTCGTCTACACACTCCCAGGAATGTCATAAATGATGGATCATTAGCTTCCCTACATAAAAGGTACTAACGGGAAATGTGACAAGAATGCTGATCCAATATCTCCAAACACAGAAGTGAAACATTTAAGGGCCAAGTTAGCAGCCCAGGGATCCAATGTCACTGTTGAACAACACCACAAACCACACAAAGTAAAAAATAAAATAAAACAACTTTAGAATGACAGTATTTGGAAGATCCTCAGTCCTCTACACAATATTGCGCTGCTGATGCCAAGTCCCAAAGCAGTCTCTTTCTGCTGTAAAGCAGAGGCAAACCGAACAAGTCGTGCAGGTGATGGGGGACTTCATGTGACAAAGAACACAACGACGCCTCCATGCTGTGGCCTTTTTGCCCCGAGGCACATTTATGTCTGCAGTTATGAATTTGGCCATGTGAACACCACTGGTGGCAGGAGCAGAAGGGACAGAGGTAGAGGGGGCAGAAGGTGCTGCAGTGGACTTTGTGCCGTAGCCAGCAAGCTCCTGGATGAGCAGCTTTCTGAAGGCTAGCTGTGTCATGGAGGTCTGTCCACAGCTCTTAGCCATTTCCTTCTGGAGGACGAATGCATTCACCACAGCAATGTCGATGAAATGATAAAACAATGTTCTGTACCATTTCGTTGTCTTGTGGAGAACATTGTAGTAGCCTATCAGAGCGTCTGACAGGTCCACACCTCCCATGCTCTTGTTGTAATCCTTCACAGCAGCAGGAATGGGAACATTTTTAGTGGTCTGTTCCCCATTAGCGTCCTTCACACGCCTGACGACGTGATCGCCACTGTACGATTTGTGGATACTGGAGCACATGACCACCTCTCTGGTATCCATCCACTTTACAAAGAGCAGGTCATCTTTACGAATCCATCGCATGGTACCCCTATCAGCCCGCTTAGGCATGTCGTTGACTTTTGTTTTGGGAAAACCCACTCTGTTGGGACGAATGGTGCCACAAGCCCACACATTCAGCTTCCTCAGGTCTGTGAACAGGGTAGGGCTTGTGTAGAAGTTGTCCACAAACAGTTTGTAGCCCGTCCCCAGCAGTTGAAAATCTAATAATTCCATAACGGAATCATAACTAAGTCCCTTACCGGTGGCTGAGATGGATTTCCCCTCGTAAACAAAAAAATTCCAAGTGTAGGCACACACAGAATCGTCCAAAACAAACAGTTTGTACCCCCCTTTTGTTGGCTTGTTACTCATATATTGTTTGAGGCCAATTCCAGCCTTTGAGGCTACCATCCTCTCATCTATGGACAGGTTCTGGTTGGGCTGAAAATGGGTCTTGCAGGCCTCAACCATGCTGGGGTAGAGAGGTTTGATTTTGCAGAGCCTATCAAAGCTTGCTGTGCCTCTCTTCTTGTCATTGTCGTCGTCAACTTGTGGGTCACTGATATGAAGCGCCTGCGAGATAGTCAGAAACCTGTTAGAAGACATGACAGTGGAGGGGAAAGGCAGTTGGTAGAGTGTTGACGTTCTCCAGTAGTCCTTGAGGTTTTTACATTTCACAATCCCCATGTAAATAACCAGTGAGATGTAACAGTACAGGTCTTGGACGGAAATGGGGTTCCATGCCTCTTTCTTGCCTGCTAGTGTCTTAGCCCCATACTTGTTGGTGTTAGAAACCAGCGAATCAAGAACTGACAAGGAGAAAAACATCTGGAAAAGATGAAGGGGGCTGTACTTTACAGTCTTGTCCAGCTGAGGTCCTGGCTGCCTTTTCGGTCTAAATGTTGGTGGAAGTGGCTCCACATCATCTTCTAGCACAGTGTGCCAACGGTCCTCTGCCTCGGTGGTAGTTGCCGCTGGTTCACTGGGCCTCCTCCGCTTCTGGGCTGGCTTCTTCACACCTCTAGATGGCCGGGCGGGGGAAGGTGTGGAGCAGGAGACAGCAGGGGTCCGGCTGGATGAACCAGCTTCAGCGTCTGAATTAGTGGGGGATGGACACCTTGACATTGTGGGTTCCCATTGTTCATCCGAGTCCCTGGCACCGTGTAAGAAAAAACAATCAGTAAGAATACTTCTACAGATGAGCCCTGTATCGACACGTAAAATAAACAGATGTCTATTATATAGAGTAGAGGGAACATAATCACGACGGTGAAGTGTGTGTTTATCAATGGTGAATAAGGCTGGTCAGGGGAGAACGGCTCATAGTGGTGGCCGGGGTGGGGTGAGTGGAATGGTATCAAGCAACATGGTCTGTTTGGTGCTGTTCCATTCTACTCCATTCCGGCCATTGTTGTGGGCCGCCCTCCCCTCAACAGCCTCTAATGGCTATTTATATAACAATGGAATGGAGTGAATGGAACAGCACCAAACAGACCATGTTGCTTGATGATGTGGAACCTTGGGGCGGCAGGTAACCTAGTGGTTAGAGCATTGGGCCACTAACCCAAAGGTTGGTGGATCGAGTCCCAGAGCTGACAAGGTAAAAATATGTCATTCTGCCCCTGAACAAGGCAGTTAACTTCTCTTGGGTAGGGGGAAGCATTCGGAATTTTGTATGAAAAGCATGCCCAAATTAAACTGCATGCTACTCATCCCCAGAAGATAAGATATGATTATGATATATTTGGATAGAAAACACTCTGAAGATTCTAAAACTGTTTGAATCATGTCTGTGAGTATAACAGAACTTATTTAGCAGGCAAAACCCTGAGGACAAACCATTCAGATTTTTTTTTGAGGTCACTCTCTTTTCAATGAGTTTTCATTGGGGAACCAGATTTTTAAAGGGACCTACCGCTTCCGCTGGATGTCAACAGTCTTTAGAAATTGGTTGAGGTTATTCCTTTGTGTAATGAAGAAGTACGGCCATCTTGAAGGAGGGTCACTCGAAGTGTCCTGTTTGTTAGAAGCGCGTGACCAGAAAGCTAGCTACAGTTGGTTTTAATCCTGTATTGAACACAGATCATCCTGTCTTCAACTTTATCGATTATTTCCGTAAAAAAATACCAAAAGATGTATTACAAAAATAGTTTGACATTTTTGGCCAACATTTACAGGTAACCTTTGAGACATTTTGTAGTCACGTTTCACAAATTGGAACCGGTGTTTTTCTGGCTCAAACGCGGCAAATAAATGGACATTTTGGATATACATTGACGGAATTAATCGAAAAAAAATGACTATTTGTGATGTTTATGGGACATATTGGGAGTGCCAACAACAGAAGCTCGTCAAAGGTAAGGCATGAATTATATTTCTATTTCTGCGTTTTGTGTCGCGCCTGCAGGGTTGAAATATGCTTCTCTCTCTTTGTTTACAATGGTGCTATCCTCAGATAATAGCATTGTTTGCTTTCACCGAAAAGCCTATTTGAATTCTGACATGTTGGCTGGATTCACAACCAGTGTAGCTTTAATTTGGTATCTTTCATGTGTGATTTAAGGAAAGTTAGATTTTTATAGTAATTCATTTGAATTTGGCGTTCTGCATTTTCTCTGGCTTTTGGCCAAGTGAGACAGTAGCGTCCCGCCTAAACTCAGATTTTTGGATATGAATATGAACTTTACCGAACAAAACATACATGTATTGTGTAACATGAAGTCCTAAGTCCTATGAAGATCATCAAAGGTTAGTGATTCATTTTACCTCTATTTCTGCTTTTTGTTACTCCTCTCTTTGGCTGGAAAAATGGCTGTATTTTTCTGTGACTTGGCTCTAACCTAACATATTCGTTTGGTGTGCTTTCGTCGTAAAACCTTTTTGAAATCTGACACTTTGGCTGGATTTACAACAGGTGTATCTTTAAAATAGTGTGAAATACTTGTATGTTTGAGGAATTTAAATTATGGGATTTCTGTTTTGAATTTGGCACCCGGCAGTTTCACGGGCTGTTGACGAGGTGGGACGCTACCGTCCCACATACCCTAGTGAGGTTAACAAGAAATTTGTGGAGTGGTTGAAAAACGAGTTATACTGACTCCAACCTAAGTTTATGTAAACTTCGACTGTGTGTATAAATATATATAAATAAATAAATAATATCAAATGAATATGCGACCTTTTAAAGAACTGCATTAGCATGAGATGCAAAAACCTATTTTACTTACTGGTCTAAAAGTGGATCTTTTCCTTCCAAAAACATTTCTTCCGCGCTGGAATCATAACTGTGGTCACTCACAGAGTCCTCATCCATTCCTTCTGTGTCACTCTCCTGGTCAATTTCTTCAATAATAACATCAAAATGTTTATACTTGGACTGAGATTTAGCTTTTCCACTCTTAGTAGCCATGTTTAACTTTTTCAGATTTGAGAAGTTTGTAGAAGAGAAGGAACTGCTGTGAAACGTAAACTACAGTGCGTCCTGTTTACTTTCACCAGAGAATGAACTCTGTTGTGCACAGCTCTAGCATGATGGCTGTTTGTCCTACAAACGGCGTTCACATACTGCTGGAAAGCCCAGCTCATTGGCTATCTAGCTAGGTTTCAAAACGATAGGTGGTCATTGGACCAAGACCCTTCATGGGCTAATTCAGGTGTTGTATAGCCAATACATAATGTAGAATGATGAAACAAGTTTGGTTGCCTTCTAGAGTGTCTGAAGATTGCACAGAAACCGAACTTGACCATGTTAAACAATGTTAGACTTCTAACAAAATTAGATTTCATAAAATTGTTGGATGTTGAGTCGGAATTCATGCAGAACACTGTTTACAACATGGATGGTGTTAGGATATACAATACCATTCAAGAGTTCGGGGTCACTTAGAAATGTCCTTGTTTTTGAAAGAAAAGCTATTTTTTGTCAATTTAAAATAACATAAATTTGATCATAAACACAGTTGTTAATGTAGTAAATGACTATTTTAGCTGGAAATGGCTGATTATCTACATAGGCGTACAGAGGCCCATTATCAGCAACCATAACTCCTGTGTTCCAATGGCACGTTGTGTTACCTAATCCAAGTTTATCATTTTAAAAGGCTAATTGATCCATTTTGAGCCTGTAATCAAACCCACAAATGCTGATGCTCCAGACACTCAACTGGTCTAAAGACCTCTTCCAAGATGGCGTAGCAGTCGGACGTGTGTTTGTCTTGTCCCGTCTTGTCCCGCGTAAATAGTCCTCGTTTTTTTTCGTATGCATTTCGTATATATTTTAATTTCACTTTCCATTTAGGAACTGAATATACATTCCGCCTCACCCAATGTGGTACGGATCTGCTATTTCTTTTATACTTTAGAACCGTAACCCCAATCAGAAGCTAGCCAGATAACTAGCTACTAGCTAGTAGTCAGTTAGCCACTGCTGCGGTCTTCACCCTTAACTCGGACACCAGCCAGCTTCAGCTCGGGCCAATACCTGCCAGTCTGCAAGCGCGATATCAACCCAGAGCATATAGGACTGATTTTTCACTACCACATCACCGGATTTTTTTTTCTACTTCATCACCGGATTTCAGCCGCAGGCTCTGGACATTTGCACCTTGATTTCGCAGCTAGCTAGCGGCAAACCGTGTGACTATTGGCTTACGTCGATCCCGGAGCAAACGTAATTTATTCCGGAGCCAGCCAGCTGAGGAGTTCCATCAGCCATTCCTGGGCTACAGTCACCTATCCGGACCCGTTTTTTGTTGTTGTTGCTGCAGATACGGAGCCCCACCGGGCCTTCACGACTGACTGGCGGCGTTATCTGCCCGAGGGAGTTATCCAACTGGCACCCCCGTCCCGACGTTACCTGAACGCTCATCTGGGGCCCGCTAATCGTTAGCTGTCTTATCGGCTGCTATCTGAATAAGTATATCGGACAATTATTATTATTATTATTATTATTTATTTATTTTATTTTTTCTTGGGTCACTATATCTATTTTGCCAATTTGGATTGATCCCCTCTACCACACGGAACCCCACTAACCTACCGACGGAAACGCTATCTTGATATGCTATCTTGCTTTGCTATCTTGCTACCGATAGCCATCTACCCGGCCTGCTGTCTGGATCGCCGTGACCCCAACCAACCTCTACTCACTGGACCCTTATTGATCACTCGATTAAGCATGCCTCTGCTTAATGTAAATATGCCTTGTCCATTGTTGTTCTGGTTAGTGTTTATTGGCTTATTTCACTGTAGAACCTCTAGCCCTGCTCACTATACCATATCCAACCTCTCAGTTCCACCACCCACATATGCGATGACATCACCTGGTTTCAATGATGTTTCTAGAGACAATATCTCTCTCATCATCACTCAATACCTAGGTTTACCTCCACTGTATTCACATCCTACCATACCTTTGTCTGTACATTATTCCTTTAAGCTATTTTATCGCCCCCAGAAACTTCCTTTTACTCTCTGCTCCAGAAGTCCTAGACGACCAATTCTCATAGCTTTTAGCCGTACCCTTATCCTACTCCTCCTCTGTTCCTCTGGTGATGTAGAGGTGAATCCAGGCCCTGCAGTACCTAGCTCCACTCCTATTCCCCAGGCGCTCTCTTTTGATGACTTCTGTAACCGTAATAGCCTTGGCTTCATGCATGTTAACATTAGAAGCCCCCTCCCTAAGTTTGTTTTGTTCACTGCTTTAGCACACTCTGCCAACCCTGATGTTTTAGCCGTGTCTGAATCCTGGCTTAGAAAGACCACCAAAAATTCTGACATTTTCATCCCCAACTACAAGATTTTCAGACAAGATAGAACGGCCAAAGGGGGCGGTGTTGCAATCTACTGCAAAGATTGCCTGCAGAGTTCTGTTTTACTATCCAGGTCTGTTCCCAAACAATTTGAACTTCTACTTTTAAAAATCCACCTCTCTAAAAACAAGTCTCTCACCGTTGCCGCCTGCTATAGACCACCCTCTGCCCCCAGCTGTGCTCTGGACACTATATGTGAACTGATTGCCCCCCATCTATCTTCAGAGCTCGTGCTGCTAGGCGACCTAAATTTGAACATGCTCAACACCCCAGCCACCCTACAATCTAAGCTTGATGCCCTCAATCTCACACAAATTATCAATGAACCTACCAGGTACCACCCCAATTCCGTAAACACGGGTACCCTCATAGATATAATCCTAACAAACTTGCCCTCCAAATACACCTCTGCTGTTTTCAACCAAGATCTCAGCGATCACTGCCTCATTGCCTGCATCCGTAATGGGTCAGCGGTCAAACGACCTCCACTCATCACTGTCAAACGCTCCCTGAAACACTTCAGCGAGCAGGCCTTTCTAATCGACCTGGCCGAGGTATCCTGGAAGGATATTGATCTCATCCCGTCAGTAGAGGATGCCTGGTCATTTTTTAAAAATGCCTTCCTCACCATCTTGAATAAGCATGCCCCATTCAAGAAATTTAGAACCAGGAACAGATATAGCCCTTGGTTCTCTCCTGACCTGACTGCCCTTAACCAACAGAAAAACATCCTATGGCGTTCTGCATTAGCATCGAACAGCCCCCGTGATATGCAACTTTTCAGGGAAGCCAGAAACCAATATACACAGGCAGTTAGAAAAGCCAAGGCTAGCTTTTTCAAGCAGAAATTTGCTTCCTGCAACACAAATTCAAAAAAAGTTCTGGGACACTGTAAAGTCCATGGAGAATAAGAACACCTCCTCCCAGCTTCCAACTGCTCTGAAGATAGGAAACACTGTCACCACCGACAAATCCACTATAATTGAGAATTTCAATAAGCATTTTTCTACGGCTGGCCATGCTTTCCACCTGGCTACCCCTACCCCGGACAACAGCACTGCCCTCCCCTCTGCTACTCGCCCAAGCCTTCCCCATTTCTCTTTCTCCCAAATACAGTCAGCTGATGTTCTAAAAGAGCTGCAAAATCTGGACCCTTACAAATCAGCCGGGCTAGATAATCTGGACCCTTTCTTTCTAAAACTATCTGCTGAAATTGTTGCCACCCCTATTACCAGCCTCTTCAACCTCTCTTTCGTGTCGTCTGAGATTCCCAAAGATTGGAAAGCAGCTGCGGTTATCCCCCTCTTCAAAGGGGGGGACACTCTTGACCCTAACAGCTACAGACCTATATCTATCCTACCCTGCCTTTCTAAGGTCTTCGAAAGCCAAGTCAACAAACAGATTACCGACCATTTCGAATCCCACCATACCTTCTCCGCTATGCAATCTGGTTTCAGAGCTGGTCATGGGTGCACCTCAGCCACGCTCAAGGTCATAAACGATATCTTAACCGCCATCGATAGGAAACAATACTGTGCAGCAGTATTCATTGACCTGGCCAAGGCTTTTGACTCTGTCAATCACCACATCCTCATCGGCAGACTCGACAGCCTTGGTTTCTCTAATGATTGCCTCGCCTGGTTCACCAACTACTTCTCTGATCGAGTTCAGTGTGTCAAATCGGAGGGTCTGTTGTCCGGGCCTCTGGCAGTCTCTATGGGGGTGCCACAGGGTTCAATTCTTGGACCGACTCTCTTCTCTGTATACATCAATGATGTCGCTCTTGCTGCTGGTGATTCTCTGATCCACCTCTACGCAGACGACACTATTCTGTATACTTCTGGCCCTTCTTTTGACACTGTGTTAACAACCCTCCAGGCGAGCTTCAATGCCATACAACTCTCCTTCCGTGGCCTCCAATTGCTCTTAAATACAAGTAAAACTAAATGCATGCTCTTCAACCGATCGCTGCCTGCACCTGCCCGCCTGTCCAACATCACTACTCTGGACGGCTCTGACTTAGAATATGTGGACAACTACAAATACCTAGGTGTCTGGTTAGACTGTAAACTCTCCTTCCAGACTCACATCAAACATCTCCAATCCAAAGTTAAATCTAGAATTGGCTTCCTATTCCGCAACAAAGCATCCTTTACTCATGCTGCCAAACATACCCTTGTAAAACTGACCATCCTACCAATCCTCGACTTCGGTGATGTCATTTACAAAATAGCCTCCAAAACCCTACTCAATAAATTGGATGCAGTCTATCACAGTGCCATCCGTTTTGTCACCAAAGCCCCATATACTACCCACCACTGCGACCTGTACACTCTCGTTGGCTGGCCCTCGCTCCATACTCGTCGCCAAACCCACTGGTTCCAGGTCATCTACAAGACCCTGCTAGGTAAAGTCCCCCCTTATCTCAGCTCGCTGGTCACCATAGCAGCACCTACCTATAGCACGCGCTCCAGCAGGTATATCTCTCTAGTCACCCCCAAAACCAATTCTTCCTTTGGACGCCTCTCCTTCCAGTTCTCTGCTGCCAATGACTGGAACGAACTACAAAAATCTCTGAAACTGGAAACACTTATCTCCCTCACTAGCTTTAAGCACCAGCTGTCAGAGCAGCTCATAGATTACTGCACCTGTACATAGCCCATCTATAATTTAGCCCAAACAACTACCTCTTTACCTACTGTATTTATTTATTTATTTTGCTCCTTTGCACCCCATTATTTCTGTCTCTACTTTGCGCTTTCTTCCACTGCAAACCAACCATTCCAGTGTTTTTATTTTTTATTTTACTTGCTGTGTTGTATTTACTTCGCCACCATGGTCTTTTTTTATATTTTTATTTATTTATACATATATTTGTTTGCCTTCACCTCCCTTATCTCACCTCACTTGCTCACATTGTATATAGACTTATTTTTTCACTGTATTATTGACTATATGTTTGTTTTACTCCATGTGTAACTATGTGTTGTTGTATGTGTCGAACTGCTTTGCTTTATCTTGGCCAGGTCGCAATTGTAAATGAGAACGTGTTCTCAATTTGCCTACCTGGTTAAATAAAGGTTAAATAAATAAATAAAATAAAAATAAGGCCAGTTTTATTGCTTCTCTAA